>NW_011338489.1:630966-656187 GCF_000735185.1 Notothenia coriiceps
GGGCTTCTACTGTACCTAATTAACTTAACACTAGAACCGCCAGAGGTTTTTGTATAGGCCTACCAAAAACTGTCAAATCCCGCTATTAGAATGCAATTTTTAACAACATAGGGTGCTACATAACACACTTTCAGGAAAAGTCACGGACTGGGAGACTTTAATATTTTATTGAAAAAAAGTTACATTGCACACACACAACACACATCACACAAATTGACCCGATTGGTGGTTTTAGTGTTAAATAAACTCACTAATTAATGAAACTAGTTCAATACGCATTATTCGTATTCTTATCATTCTTTATGAGCGCAGAAATAGTCTTAAAATCAGATCTGTTTTTTAAATGAAATCTGACGGCAGGCAGTTAGCTCTGATCACCTATGATAAATGCGTCACACCTAATCGCTGGCCATTCAGCCACAGAGCTCTCTCTATACAAATCAAACTGTAGACGGTGTGAAAGCACCTATTGTTTTAAATAATGGTCGGAATGTGACCTGTGAGCCTTCTGAATTACCGTGGGACAGCACATTCTAAACTAAAATGTTCAATCAATAAAGTAACATCTTATCTTATCTTAATAATATCTTCATATTAATAATAATAATAAATCATACAGTATGTGTCCGAAAGGGAGCAGGAGGAAGCAAACACAAAAATATACTGCATATTAAAGCAAACGATTGTAAAGGTTAAAGTGTGAGCATAACAAATAAAGAAGTGTAATGTAAACATTTACATTATGATTATTTAATATATAAAGACTATATATTATTGAATTACAAGATTAGATATACTTTAGTTGATCTAAAATATTGATGTGTTCAAATGCTCTTCAAAACACAACTGAAAGTCCATGAAACTTGTCTTTCTGTATTTGTGAATGAAGCGCCATCTCCTGGTTAAAACCTGAAATTGAAAATCTGGCAACGCCCTCTTGGAAAATAGTGGGAGGGCTTAACATTCCTCTATACTGGTCTTTGGCAGGTCGTAGGCAGGAAGCTGTAAGCTGGAGTCCGAAATTCAGTGCTACATCTGTATATCATATGTCAATAACCTTTGAAAATCTTGAAAGGGATGTGCAAAATAGCCATTATATAGTCTTTAAATTAACTATTAGTAGAGAATAACGAGTAATGAATATACTTTATTACTCGTTTCCATTCATGTCAATTGCAGATAAATGTCTAGTATTCTCAAGCACCAACTATCAAATATCTCTCCTGATTGTTGGCACTTGACAATCACCTTCCCTGAATTTTACTTAGGTGTAACTAAAGTCTGATTTAAGGGTTGTTTATATTTCACATCATTAATCAGAATCTGCACAGTAACTCAAATAAGTGTAGTGGAGTAAAAATACCAGGTTAACCTCTGTATTTAGTGGAGTAGAATCACAAAGTAACTATGAACTGTCATGTGGGTATATATTAATGCATTATGGACAAAAGCGATTTTCACCCATTTAGTAATTATATGTTTTACATTTGATAACACCAATGTCATGGCAACTTCTAATTGTGGGAAAAACGAAAACGTTCAGTAGAGACATCCCATAGAACATTTTGCGAAACACAATAGCCAGCATGTGTAGTTCTGGGGGGGCGTTCGATTCCAGTTTTGGATAGTCTGGCGTGGTTTCGTTCCATTTCAAACAGCTGTTTGACGCTAGGCTAACCTTGGCGCACTGCCACTCCAACATCCAATCCCAGAGCTTGAAGATTAATCACGGGGACTGTAGTCCTAAACGATAGCTGGGGATTATGGGTAGTGTAGTGTCTTCGGCCATCCTAAACTCCTAGAGGCCTACGTCTGTTTCCGCTTATTTTTATTTTGAAATTCAGTTCCTGACGGACGTAAAAAAATCACGAGATTATGGAAATAAACTAGGGGTGCACCGAATGGGAAATTCTTGGCCGAAACCGATACCGAAAATAGGAAACAGTTAGCCGAAAACCGTCATTTTCGGCCTTTCGGCATTCGGTTTTCGGCTAACTGTTTCCTATTTTCGGTATCGGTTTCGGCCAAGAATTTCCCATTCGGTGCACCCCTAGTTTATTTCCATAATCTCGTGATTTTTTNAGGAAACTCTTAAGTCAAGATGGTTTGAAGTAACATGGAGAGATTGTTGGTTGATATTTGGCTAGCCACCCAGCTAGCTAAACTGTTTGATGAACACTTGCATCTTTAACAACATAAGAGGCAATGTTAGCATAAAAAACAGGAAACTCTTGAGTCAAGATGGCTTGAAGTAACATGGAGAGACTGTTGGTTGATATTTGGCTAGCCACCCAGCTAGCTAAACTGTTTGATGAACACTTGCATCTTTAATAACAATGTTAGCACGTTAGCAAAATCAGCTCCTACTTCGCTTAAGTATTATAGCTATTGAAACATTACGTTTTTCCGGCAATAACACAGATTGCCGTTTTTTGCTGCTAGTTAGCTTAGCAATAATTATGCGCAGGTGTGCTCTGATGACAGACGACCAAACGGGTTGGCGGGGCTTCTGACAGTTTAAATAGCCCGCCTTTGTGCATCAGGGGTGCATTTGATATGTTCCTGCAGCCAGCCAGAGTTTGTCATGTGACTGAGTCAGAACCGGTCAGAACACATCCAGGTGTTTCTCTTTTCAGTTAAGAATAATAATTTAGATCCCACACACTTGAACACAAATATGCTGTGCTCATATTCAGAATCCATATTTTACCTTAATGCCCATTAAATAAAAAAAATAAAAAATAAGTTGTAGTTTTATTTATTTGACAGTTATTTTACCAGGAAGGTCTATTCATTGAGATCAAACTTCTCCAGTGTAGCAACCGTACAATTAAAATTGGCTCCACTTTTACCAGCTACAACATAAAAGTGAAAGCAACACTCATTTTAATTCAATAGAATCGTATTATTCTGATATGGGCTACAATGAGTAATTGTATACTTGAATCTTTGATGTTAATACTTTTTTACTTTTATTTAACTAATATTTTGAATGCAGGGCTTTTACTTGAAACTTGAAAAATGTCCACACTGTAGTATTGCTGCCTTTATTAAACTAAACGATCTGGGTACTTCTTCCTCTTCTGAATGCCAGTCGCACGATCCATGATCTTTCACATTTTGCTATACTAAACCTCATATTATCCAACACCTGTTTCTGTATTTTGTTGTACTGAATAAATATCTCTTAATTGTGTTACGATAAGATAAGATAGAGCTTTATTGTCTCCCTTAGGATAAATTTGTCTTGGGCTTCGAGATAATAAACATAAAACATTCAGGTCAATCAGTCATAGATACAGAACAGAGATCACATATCACATGGCAAAGAAACAAACAAGAAACATACAGGTACAGCACTTTCCCTATTGCACATATCCCTATTGCACATACATAAATCAAATATTGCACCTTCCCTACTGTATTCATACACAAATCAATTGCACTTTCCCTATTGCACCTATGCATAGTGTCCGTCAAATTGCACATATCCCTATTGTGTCCATACCTATTTACACATAATACACTTTCCCTATTTAACCTTCTCGATTGAACATACTACACTGTAAACATTTCACCTCCCAACAACACAGCATAATTACAATTGTTTCTGACTGTTCAGCAGCTTGATTGACAGTGGAACAAAGGAAAACTTATACCTGTTCAATTTACAGTTTGGTAATCTATACCTTCTGTTAGCTATGTTGCGAGTTGTGTCAGTGGGTGTGTCGGTGGCATCTGTCCTGGCAGTGGCTCTGATTGATAGGCCTGAGCACAGAGGGGCAGTGGGAGATGAAGAGAGGTCTGATAGCAGGCCGCTAGATACTCCCTGATTCACTGTGTGTCAGATACTGATAACACTGGAGGCTCAGAGAGAGAAAGGCAGAGAGGGAAGTAAGAAGAGAAATAAGGGCCTACATGAATACTTGGAAGAGGAGAGGAGGGAAGTGAGAGGAAAAAGAGATGCTTTAGATGTCACGTCAGTGGAGAGTGTGGAGTATGGGATTGTGGCCGGTAGCTTATTTCATCACACTGACAAATCGAGGTGTGAGTCCCATTGCTCTCGACTTCACGTTGTCAAGCAGACAAACCTCCTCACAACATGATCTCCCTCCTTTGTCTCTCCTTTTTGACTCTCCATTGCTCTTTCTCATCTATTTTTTGTCTCTGCGTGTGTGCTCGCCCTGGTTTTTTATTAATAACTATCTGTGGGAGATGAAATAAAGGCTGTGTGTTTTTTTATGTGCTTGGCGTGGACACAGTCCTGTCATTGTAATGTATGTCTTCCGATAGCACTTTGAGGGTGAAAAAATGGAGTGCACCTTCCTCTCCTCTTTCTGCAGCTTCAGTGTATCAATAGCATCACTCTTCCTCCCCCCCCACCCCCTTTCTTCTTTCTCCCTCTCTCTTCTGTCGCAATCTATCCACTTTCCCATTTTTTTCCTCAGATGCCCTGACCTTATCTATCCATTTTATCTCCCCCCAGTTTTCGGCGCCATTTCTCCTCTTCTCCGCCTGTCGCTCATCCTGGTGTCACCAGGTTTTCTGTCGCCGGGGGAGGAAGGCAAAAGGTTTCTGGAGGAAGCCAATGCAGTCAGGAGGTCACCGATGAGACACATGCACACGAAAGTACTGAGCGTAGCGCCTGATGGTCACGAGTCATTTAGTTTTTGAAAAAGATGAACATTTTTGAGGCATACCTGTCCATCACATGAGGCAGCATTTCACAATGACAACCATACCTGAGTGTGTCACATGATGCTCATCCACACGCAACACCTGCACAAGAAAAGTATGCAAGCTATGTAGCTATGTGGTTCATGAGGTGACATCGTATTTGTCATCAACTTAAACTCTGTGGGATCCTCAGTGTCTGAACAAGGTGTCTGCACTAGTGTGTGTCTGTGCAGGTCTTCCTCTTATGGTATATGGTTAATTAAAAATACATTTTTAGTGTCAGGGTGCAAGGAAGTTATTGAAAAGTATTCATATTAAATAAAGGAAGCAATACAATCCAAGTTGAAGGTGGGGATTGAGGGGTCCAGTGTAGTGACACATTAAATTGTTACATTTGAGTTGTTTCGTCATATTTCATAGAAGTTATCGAAAGAAAAACAAGCAGTATTGAATCTTGAATTGTGAATTTTGTATTAAAAATATTTGAATGAAGTAAAACAAACAGTAAAATCTCATATAAAGTGATGTATCCTGTATAGTGAATAGTGATTAGTAAATCTACCAATTCCACCTTATGCTAATATACATCATGTCTATAAAGTAGCTTTTTACATTTCCATTCAAATTGTCCGAGTGGCCCTTCTAACACAAGGGCCTTTATAATAAACCAGTCAAATCTAAACAAAAAACTGCATTTAATCAGATTTGTTGTGAAATTTGATTGTTTGATGGAGCAATAAATGAATAAGACACCATTTTTCCGCACCTCAGTGAATCAGAGTTAGTGAAATAAAATCTTCTCCAATTAGTTTACATTGTTGCTGCCAAAGTAAAGGACAGCAGATACTAGACATAAAACAATACTGTATGTGTTTGTGTTAACAACAATATTTTCTATTAATATTCAGTCATATTAACTGGTCTCAGGTGTTAACTTTAAAAAGCTAAATGTATCACTATCAGCATTTAATAGTTGTTTTGATGTTTAAAAGAGTCTACTTTAATTCCACCTGGACTCTGCAGAAGGAACATTAGTTTTCAATACAAAAAGTGGATGAACATATTTTCAGGATTTGGTTTCAGGTTGGAAAGAGGATTCCATTGTGGAGATTATTAAACCAGGAAAACTCACAGATGTGGAGAAATTGTCCACAGATCCTTTTTTCTTTATGTCAACCATTGAGTGTGAATGCCTCACAAAGCTCCTGTTATCTATCAGCAGAAAGAAAAAGCAGCTCTGGACTAAAGATTCTGTTGAAATTACATCTAATGACCAGCCGGCTCAGATTATGATTTTTTATTTATCATTTGAAAACCATTGTGCGGGGCTTAAATGCAGCTTGGACTTAAAATATGATAGAACATTTTGCCTTCTTAAAGATATTACTTCGGTAATCATTATATATGGATTGAGTTACACACAGGGGATTTGAGGATGTGCATTCAACTCCTGCTTCAAACCACTTAATATCCGCTCCACTTAAAGTGTACCACAGGTCGACTGTTGAATATCCGTTTGCCAATATACTGGGATTGTGTCTAAATTCTGAATGTGTATTTATGAATATGATCAGGCTTGTTTCATTCCATAGTTTTTGTATTATTGATCAACTTGACCTTGTGTGTCTACGTGAGGCCTTTCATTTTAGATCTAGGATACATCTGCTTGAAATGTTGTATTATGTATGCTTCAATTACTACTTTATTAATGATTTTTAACGTACTTGAAAGTCAGTTGTTAAGTGATATTTGAGTTTAATCTATTAGTTAATACATAAATGAATACATATATCAACATTTTTGACTTTGTACATTGATTCAATTAAATGTTAAGGATTGTAAGACATCCTCTTTGTGTTTTTTTAGGTTTACTGCTCCAAGAATTGCCTTCGGAGCAGTAATATATGAACTAAATGTCTTTAAAACGTTCAGGTGTTTCGTTTCATGACAACTGTTAATAAAATAAAGTTAAATTAAAGGTCAAATAAAATGAAGTTATTCATGTGAACACAAGTTACCAGTAGAAAATACTAATACAATTAAATAAGTAAACCTGAAAGTGGAACATTTTGACCTGGAAATCATCACATACACAAATTGCGGTGTCTTGTTGTCCTGATGGAGTTCCAACTTTTTTTTATATAGCACCTAAATACCTTGGTAGCTCTTGTTCTTTTTGAATTCCATCATTAAAAAAACAAACAAGAAGTAGATTTCGTTAGTGGCAATTGACATGAAATCCATGAAATATTGGTACCAACTTGTACAGATTTGGATTTAATCCCCCCCAAAACAATTGTTGAGCTCCCGGTACATGTATATGAGTTCTGCAGGTGAGGGTACGTACAGTATGGTGGTTGAAGCCCAGAGGATCTGCTCTGTGTTTAGCATCGATCAGCAGGAGATGGAGGTCTGACTCGCAGCCCGGTGTTGTGTCGGCCTGCCCTAATTGATGTAATGAATGTGATTAGGTGCTATCTGAGGGATCGCAGTGCCTGGCCCCCTGCCCTTCTTCCTTATCTCCCAGGGCTTCCTGCATGGGCCCAACAGTGGACCAATAATGCATCAGAATGGGGGAGATGGGCTGACAGGCCTAAAGATGGAGAGGTTACTACACACATACATCACCATGATGGAAATAGAAACAGATCCTTTCAATGCAAAGAACGTCAATTGACCACCATCAGCACTCTTTTACACTTTGCAATTTAGCATTACAGTCTTATTTATAATAATACACCAATATGCACGTTTATTTCTTTAACTTTTGATGTTTTTATAAATGTTATTATTGTATTTTATTTTATTTTTGACATATACACCGCAGCTTTTATATCATAATTTTTTTATTTTATACAAATATTTTATTGCACATTCTTTCTTCTACTATATATTTAAAAACAATTTTACTTGATTTTTTTCTATTGTATTCTTAAAAGGAACAAAACTGAAATTCCCCCGGAATAAATAGTAATTTGTATTTATTGTCAATGCTGGAATTTCTATTTGAGAAATCTTTGGCTTTACAATATCTTTAAAACGCTGGGTTAACGGTTCTGTTTTGCTTTATGTTACATATTCAGAAATACTTTTATCCATGTCTCTTGTATTATTTATTTACATGTATCACTTGTGTCAGTCCCCTATGTTTCTTGTCGGAGGGCGAGGAGAAGAAAGGAGGCAGAGCGAACACAGTGAAGTATTCATAGTGCAACACTGGCATCGTGTGGAGGAATGGAGTATTGCAGATGTTACACTGTTAACGACTCTTCAGTAATAATAAGGATCAGCCTCCATGTATTTTGATGAGGGTTTTGTAAAGTCTCTGGCTTCGTCACAGTTCAGGGGCATAATCCAACAAAGTCCATGGCTAAATATGTGAATATATAATGTATGTGCAGCAACTACACCCAGATAAACACACTTGTGTATATGGGGTATTTACATTTGAAAATGCTCGTTGCTTGTTGAAAAACAACACAGTTAATCAATGAAATGTGTATAATGATGGACAATAAAATATCTTTGTAGGTTTTCTTTTCATTTCTCGTGACTGATTACTTTAAGCCACTAAAAAGTCATTCTTTTTGCAGTTTTTATGCACCATACGGATATAAAATAAGCCAGTGATCAAGTTGTTTTTATTAAACATGTGTTTTACATATTTTTCAGAATCTGGAACATTTGCGTGACTGAATTTATCTGAACAGAATTAGACACTAGATGGATGGATAACAGTGATGTATCTGTATTCTCCACGGAGCTCTGCATAATCTTACAGCCTAAAGACCTCATTATTAAAAATGGCTTTATTTAAACCTAATTTTTACTCTTTCTTAAAATAAGTTTTCTAATTATGAGAGGACACCGGCTGCATAAAGTTACACAATATTTCCATCATTTAATTATACATCCATCAGCATTCTAAACGGAGACGTTTGGCTCTCAGTTCTCCAAACCGTTTTCATCTCGCGAGTTGAATTAACCAATTGATCAAGTTTCTCTCTCTTTTAACTCAGACATGCTTTGTGCTGCACTTTTTGCACTGGATTTATTAATGGCTTGTTCTGATCGAGCTGCTGTTGAAGCAGGAGTTGTTGTGCATCATAAAGATGAATTTGTTGTAACAGAAACTCTAAAGTAGGGACTTGAAAATCGGCTACAAACTGAGACAATATGAATATAAAAACGCCTTAAACCACATTTAAAGCAACACTGCAGGATTGGGCAACACGAGTTACTAATAAAGGCACTTTCAGACAGGGTAAAACAAAATTGGTATTTTATTTACCATAGTTATTTATTTATTGGTTTTTACGGATGAGAACAATATGCAGACGCCTCTGTTTATTCAAACTTTCCTTTTTCCATTACATTTATATTTGCTGGATTTTGTGTGAATACTATTATCATGTGTACTACAGCAACAATTCAGTGCATGATCTTTGGTTCTAAAATGGAGTAAAGCTGACAAAAATATGGCATTAAATTATACAATTTGTGATCAATCTATCACGTGAAGACAATGTTAATAAATTCACACACTCTTTTTGTATATTATGTCAACAATTTAAAATACAACGAGCAGCATTGTACTATGTAGTCCAATTTTCCTATTTTCAAGTGTCAAATAGCAGTTTACAGGATTAATAATAACAACTAAATGTATACAATATAAATAAACAATATACAGAGCACAGAAAATAAAATAAAAAGTCTGGAGGTTAGGAGTATAGACCAGGGGTGTCAAACTCAATTTCATGGCGGGCCACATTTGCATTATTGTTGCACTCAAGGGGCCGGTTGTAACTTTAAGACTATATAAAAATACATATATAAATATATCATATATATAAAATAATGTTTTTACATATTGCTCTGCATTGGATTATTATCAGGGTAATAACTTCATCATTAACTACGTCTGAAAGCAGAAGTCCAGGGCAAATAATTGCAAGTCTCTTCAGTGAGAATGTCACAAAATGATTTAAAAAGAAAAGCCAATTTCTGGAGAAAAAAAAGTAATATAAAAAAAAAGGCAAATTCTAAGAAAAAAGGCATATTTAGAAGAAAAAAAGTCAAATTCTGAGAAAAAAGTCAAATTTGAGATGCATTGTGCTCCATGTATGGGCAACGTGCTCCTGTAAAGCGGCACGTAACCGTATAATAAACATATTATACCATACATGGAGCACAATGCATCTCAAATTTGACTTTTTTCTCAGAATTTNATCCACATTTCCTTATTTCAACAAGTCTGTGTATGAGTCACTAGATTAAATTTGCCAGCTGAGTTAAATACACAAAACAAGAATCAGTTTAATTAAGCACAGCGATTTAATGCAGCGCCCTACAATTTCTTTTTCCACACTGCAGTTCAGATAGAGACGATCGCGAGCTTCCAGTAAATGTAAACAAATGTTAAATCTAACCAGGTGCCTTTCAATAAAACAGATTTGATGGTTCATCCCATGTGTCTATATATCCTTTTTTTATGAAGAGAATATATTAAGTGATTATTATGAGCCGTTGTATTATTAAGATTACAATTGGTTAACAGAAAAATAATTTGGCGAATGATTTAATTAAACGGACTGATAATGTTTGAATAAAAAGACAGAAAATTCCTCTATATTTTGACGGTTCTTGAATTAGATTGATGACTGCGGTGTATTTAATTTGCTTGATTCTTCCTAACATCTATTGCTGAAAAACCAGAACAAACCTTAATCTAGATTTAACCGCCATCAGAAAAGAGCTCATTCTATCCTGTTTAATGAAATCATAATTTGGCTCACACGCCAGCTCTGAAAGCCCTCTTCAATTTACATGCTGGTCACATAGAGAAGCCTGCAACACTGTTAACACTTGGAAAATCCACAGTAATTTTCATCGGGCGCATCAAGACCAACGCTTTTTGGAGCATACTGGTTGTCCCTTGTGTCAGCAATAGAGCGGTTCAGTCTTTGTTTTATTTTGTCATTCCAGCTGATGTGAGGCCCCCAGTTTTCTTATTTCTTGCTTGCGAGAGTTGCATATTCGCCCTGCGTTTAGTGCGTGTATTCATGCATCAAACACAGATAGCATTCTGTTATCTCCTGGTTGTTATTATTTCGTGATGGCAATATTTTTGTATTGATCAATGCTGAATCTGAGCGAATCTGCTAGTGATGTGCTGTGGCTGTGTGCTGCTGTGCTGTGTGTGTGTGTGGTGTCGTGCGTGTGTGGTGTGTGGTGTGTGTGTGCGCTTGCGGTGTGGGTGTGTCGTGTGTGTGTGGTGTGGTTGTACCCCTGTTCCTGCTTGACTTTATGCTTCAAGGAGGCGGTGGAGCGGAGAACCTCCCATAAGCTGCAGTCCTAAGTAATTACATAGGTGCCACCATGTGTCGGGTGGAGGGCTGCAGGTGTTTTGTGCAGAAACCGGACGCAATCCTACATGTTGGAGCTTTTTTCAAAGCTCTAGTTTGTTTGGCGTGTTTGTTGCTGGAGCGGTAGCTTTGTCGCCGTGGTGGTTTCCTTGCGAGGGGACGTCCAGAGGGAGGAATGTGAGATGTTTGCCACTTGGGCAGACCAAAACAATATTCCTTACTCCCCTGATGTACACAGACGGATGTGGGCTGAGATGAAAGCAGGTGCTCATGGATGGGACTACGTGCAACTTTATGAAAAGTCGCTACAATATATAAATGCAGCACGTTGGTATTTGAAAACGAATGCTTTACGATGTGGTAATATCAGGTTCATCCGCTTAAGCTAAAGTATATCGTTTTATAGAGTTTCTCTCAACGTTCATTGTTGTGGCGGAGGGGGGGGGTCGGGGGGGGGGTGGATAGCCTACTGGCGCCATGGGGATGAAGGCTTCACGCTTGGGCTGAGATTACCTGTGCGGGCGCCCTGTGTGGCTTGTTTATGAATCAGCTTTTTTGTTCAGATTTTACCCTCCACTTGTGTCTCTTTAGGACAGGTCTCTACACCCAGGGAGGGGGGGGTGTCGGCCAGCCACACCTCATTGTGAACCCCTCACCTGGACGTGACCCGCAGGGTGTTTATAACCCGGGTTTATCTCCATGGCGATAAAGCCTCATGCTACGGCTGTGGAATGAAAACAGGTTGGCGGGCCAGACAGACAGGAGTCGAGGGTGTAACGTAACACATACACACACATCCACAGGATCAGTGACGTGCATGATTGACGCCAAAAAATCTTAAATAAAAAGTATAATCCTCTCTAGGACCTTCTGACACTGTGGGTATTTTTCTAATATTTTGCTGACTTTTTCAATTACACTAATTCTGTGATTTGAAGTGTTTTATTCACTACGTTAGAGATAGCCACAAAGTCTGGCATTATGTTATCAATCTTTTGCTGAAAAACAATAGTTGTAGCATCAGTGAAGTAAAGGCAATTCAGTCAAAAGATATACCCTGTTACTGAAACAGCAACAGGTCTTGCATTCTGCTTTATTGCTGCTATTGTGTACTCGTATCTTTAAATCATAATTTGTATGATATTGCTGTATTTATCTTTAAGTCTGATCTGATGAAAAGACAATGTGTCTCTAAGTACATGCTGACTTCCCCACCCTTACTCGCCCACTAAGCTCATCGGTTCATCCTGGAGAAATCATTATTATGTGGTTTGATGTTTGACGAAGCTTAAACAATATCCCCAAACAGCTGTCGTGTTTACCATACACTACTCAACAGGATTGCAAATGTTGTAATGCTTAGCCTTGAATCTGCTGCACTAGTAAGTTTTTACAGAAGGACAGTATGTGCCAGTCAAACGAATGTCATCACGTGAAAAGAACAATACGTGCTAGAACAGAGGTGGCAATACTTGCAGTGTAAGTACATAAAAAGTACATGACTCACTGTACATATTACATTTCTGTACCACACAATGTTTCAAGTTTAGTTATCCTTAGTAATAATTAAAAAGGCACAACTTAACATCGAAACCGACTCACACACACCTAGTAAATCAGCAACAGATGATTTCCTTAACAGTTTTTTTAACGTGCAAATATTCTTTTGACACGCAACTACTTCACCTGTGCAAACCCCACCCTGATGCCCCACACACACACACCTCAGGACATTGCAGCCTCAGTGTGTTTACATAGGAGGACCACTGAGCTGGAACACTCAACTATTCTAAACATGTGTTACATTCAAGTGTTGGGCCATTGTTTGCTGGAGAGCGGTTGTTGTTCCTCTGACTAATGTAAGAGTGACACGAGCCAAGTGGGCTTAACTTGAAGTATACGAAGTTTCCCGAATGCTCGCAATACTTGGCAGCCGGAGCGCAGAATAAATTACGTTAAAATCGGGCAGCAGGAAGATTGAATTGGAACGAGTAGGCCTTCCATCACCACCATAACCCACTCTTGTCTTTACTGCATCACCCGTAGGCCTGATCCCAGCCTAGCCAAACCGCTGGTTCAATTATCCATCATGCCCTTGACCTTGGAGGTCAGCTTGCTTTGGAGAACGAAGCCTTAGATGTCCGTGGAGAGAAGTAGAAAGTGAAAGAGAGGGGAGGAAAAAAGGAGCAGAGGAAAGGAGGGATTGAGAGTTAGAAGGGGTGAGGTGGAGAGATGGATTGTGGGGAAGGGTGAGGGAGAGAGGGAGGCCTCAGCCCTGCTCCCTCTTATCTCGCCAGCTTGGTGGAGTTTTAAATTATTCATTCCCTGCTGCTCCCGCCGACTTACACATCTCCATCACACGGCTGCCCGCATCCGCCCGGGGAACAGGCGGTCGCCACGGCAACCTTATCGCAGATCGCAGATTTCGGCTCCAGAAATGAAATAAAAGAGGAAATTGGCTGTATTAGCATAAGAGGAGTCAGCCCGGAGTTGAATACACACATCACCCCCCATCCTCGCACCACCACCACAGCCGCCACCCCCCAAAAGCTCACAGCAACACCCAGCCCCCGCCTCCTCTCCTTATCAGCGCTGTCTGATCGCTGCTCTCCCTTTCTATATATTTTTTTTCTAATTCCACTCCCCCTCATCCACCACTGCCACCGCCACCAACTCACCCTCCAACCACACACCCCATCCCTCTCCCTCCACCGCCCTCGCCGTCGCTCTTTGTTCCTCCTTGTGTGAGAAGAATGGTGCGGTGGGTGGGAGAGAAAAATAGATGTGGTCGCTGTGACCTCTAACCTTTTCAGAGGGGAGTAAACAATAACCAATAACCTGGGAGATGTGACTCTGGCAGCGCTGCGGCTACTAACTGACAGCACACTTTATTTCCTGTCCAATAGGACCTTTTTTTTCCATCCTCATCATTTTATTATGGGTCGCTTTTTTTCTGCCTCTTTCTGTCTGTCTTTCATTCATAGTCCGAGTCCCCCGGGATCTACCATCTCAATTTATTGGCCGGCGGTATTCTGAAATTGACCTTAAAAAAAGAAAGGACTGAGATATTTGTTTGGCTTTCAGGTGAATGGATGTAACTTCCAGGCAGTGTGAGGCCTCGCCAGTGTAATCACTCTTTGCAAAAAGAGGTCCAGGTCCACATTAACATCCTCCGTCAATAGATAATCTCCTATAGCTATCAGCAGTCCTCCATCAATGTGAAGCCACAAAGGCCGGGGCACAATGCAAACTCTTTAGAAGACACCCATAAATGTGTTTCCCCTTTAGCGCCTATTCTGCAGCCACTTAACCATTCAGTAACAAGTCGTCCCCATGCCTCCCTTTTCCCCCCTCTTGCCTCTTCTCCTTCCTTCCTTCCCTAATTGAAGTTAAACAGCTGAGAAATAGCGACCATGTCCCCCCCAGATGGTTATAAATGTCAACATACTCTCCCACTTAGACTGACACTTCCCTGGGGAAGAGTGCCTCTGCAAGTGTGTGTTTGTTATGGTAATCATCTTCCTCCCTCTCACATCTTTTGTGCAAATCAAAGCAGTAGGGGGGCCACTGAGGCACAATAACGCCCACCGCGCTCGCTGGTGGCATTCTCCATTATCATCACCATCATTATGGCAAGTTAGTTAAATGTTATTTTAAAGAAGTTTTCTGCTGGTCCCCAATGCACAGATTTAAGGAAAGCATGACTGAATCAATGAGGGATTAACAGCAGCATTCACTTTGTTCACTTGCTGAGCCTCCCCCTCACTTTCCAACTGTCTTTTCTCTTTTGTTGATCAGAGTGTACTGCTTCAAAACTCCCAGCTTTATCAGAGGTTTTTGGCTGAGATCCGATCCGACCCGACTTTCCCCTTTCTGTCGAATCCCATCTTACAGAATGCTGACCACAACAGATTTTCACAGCCGGAGTCAAAAGTTTGTCTGGCAACTTAACTGGGTTAGGAGACGGTGATGCTGTTTTTGAACAATGTGTTTGTTTGAAGCCAGAAGTGTGTGCCAACTACTTTAATACTAGTTATTACCAAAATGTCACTCTTTGAATTATAATTTAAGCCAAATAACTCTGTTAAACCTATGGAAGAAATCAACATGTTTCTTTTGATGGAAAAACAAGATAATGCTCTCCTTCTGCGCTGCTAAATCAATTGAAATAACGTAACTCCCATGCAAACCTTGGAAGTCCTCTAAAGTCACCTTATTTGTCTGTGTAGAAAATAAAAGGGGTACTTTTACTTGCATGAATGGGCGACAAAAATATTCCCCATCTCATTTTACAATCGTGTAAAGGGTCAAACGAAATTAAATTCCAGTCAACAGTTTAACCATTCTTGATTAGTGCACAATATACAGTATATTGGGTTTTTCATTGGTTCCTTCATGTTATCAGTCAGCTCTTTACTGGTGAAACTTACCCAACAATAAATAAACAATGATTTATTTTTATTTAAATACTGCAAGTATTTTTGTTTGTGGTGGGTGGCCGTGGTATTGGATCCATAATGTGATCAACATCAAAGGTGTCCTTATCAAGTAAAGAATCGACATTGTAAATGTGGACAGCGCTGATGGCTTATTTCCGGACAAATAACGGGCTGAAAATGGCAAACCATTACATCAATGCATCCCACAGGAACTACAAATCTAATCTGATCCAATTCTCCCACTCTTAGCATTCCCAACAGAAAGACCACTGAACAGGAAAATGTGGACGAAGAGGATGGGGACATGGCTGGACAGCTTCAGCACAGTCACCTCCTCCATCTCCAGAACAGAATGAGAAATTGTCAAAAAAATAAAATGGTCTTACCGTTAAAATATACGATTAAGAGAAGCTAGTGTACAGCAACCAAAAACTACAGTGGACACCATTTAACAATCTTATCTGTTTTTTAATTTTTTTTAAACTGAGCTTTTTAAGATCTCAAATTACAAAACCTAGCTATTTTCCATCAGGCAAATGTACTTTTTCCACCCCGTTTTGTTCATCTGCTTCATCACAGAGAGCCTTAATATGGAAACAATCCTGATTGCTTCTTGAGGCATTATCTACTGAAAGGCTTCTTTCCCTTTCGTCCTGCTCCCTAATTCCCGAAACCCTCCTCCTGTGTTTCCCCACTTCGTAGCATCAGGCCTGTTTATTTCCCAAGCTCTTAATCTGTTTTAAGTGGTGAATACTTTGGAACAGTGAAGAAAAAGGCCTTAACATGAAGACAGCCCAGGCATGCTGTGCCATGCTGCTATCATTGGTGGTCTTCTAAAGCTCCTTCTCCCTCTGTTTCTCCATGTGATTGTGCCTGGTATGGTTGGAGGCTCATCGCAGCCTACATGTGATTTCACATGGGCTATAGAGACACTTAGCGCCTGTGGCTCTGTCCCTCCCACACAGTCTGCTAGGAAAACTGCACCACTTTCAATCCGATGTGTAGGTTTGCTGAGAAGCGCCTGTTGTGGTGACACTGTCTGTGTATGGAGAGTGTGGGTTTGTATGAGAGAGTGTGCGATCACTTGTAAAGTGCGCGTGTGCGACTTGGATGCCAAGACCACACATCCAGTACTGTTTTTGTGGAATCACACACATAGAAAATGTACATGATGTCTGCCAGTTGTTTGTTAATAGTAAGTGACAGGGTGAGACGGGAGACAATGATGATCCTTCACCGTCCTAAAATGGATCGGTGCTGCCCCCCCTACCCCAGTCCAACCCCTCAGTCCCACGCTTGTTCCTGCTCCCTGGCCCTGAGCAGATAACTGCAGCAGGAGCGCAAGCAGGACAGGGAACGAATCCCAGAGGTGCGTCCCGTAACAGCGATGCTCCGGCCGAGGGAGTGTTGGCGCAGTGGGGCTGATACCCCACCGGTTTATGGATAGCGGCGTCACACTTGGTTCCAGCCCTCGGGGTTGAGGCATAACGGGGACGCGGCCTTTTCTTGTCCGGTCGGACAGCGATGGTCACAGTGGATTTTGAGAGCCTGCTGAGGAGCAGTGCACAGTCCCACACCATGTTAAAGAGTGCGGGACGGCAGCCATTTGTAGTCCTGTTTGGACAGGCATCAGTGTGCAGTGGGCGGGTGATATGGACATTGGAACAAAAGGGATTGAGACAAGTGTCAACAACAACTACAGTGCAAGCTGTGTTTGAATTGATGTAGTTTGCTTCTGCCAAAGCAAGTGCTTTTTAAAGCATCAAAGAACAAAGCCCAAACAAGATGAAAGACAAAGTTTCTTTGATGAAACAAGAACCTTCAAACACAAAATAAAGAGTTGCTGATTGCAGATATTTTGAGCCAGGTATCAATATCTTTAAAATGGGACAATTTGTTATCTCAAAATGGAAAATGAATAACCACGGTATCATTTGGTTAAGGTGAGTAGACCACATGTAAAATGTGGCTATAAAGATAGAACATTTGGACAATAAGGAAAAGGCTTGAATATCTAAAATGGTAGACATGCCAGAAGCGTATAAGACGTTTTTTTAATACTGTGCTGATTAAAATAAAATCAAGAGTGAGAGGATACAAGATACTAATAACAAATAACATACAGAGAATGCTTGGTAATATATAACTGTGTTTGTGCGTGTGCGCGCGTGCGTGTGTGTGTGTGTGTGGTTTTGTGTGACTGCCCGGGTGTAGCGAACAGGCGAGCAGGGCCCATAAATCCTGGCGCTATCAGTGGTCCGGTCTTGGCCACCCTTGTGTTCTTTTATTGAATGTTATTGTAGCTAGACGGCCCTGTTGTAGATATTTCCTGGTGAGAAATCAAGATCAAAGCTGAGGAGGGGTTGAGGAAAGAAGAGGAAAGAGAGGAGAGGAGAGGAGAGGAGGAGGTTGGAAAGGGAACAATGACTGATGGACATTGGAGGAGAGGGGAAGAAGAGGGAATAAGAGTTGGAGTGGGTGGTCACTGGCACCGCTTTAAAGCCCCGACAAAGAATGGAGTGGTGATATTCAACTTAAAAGGGAAAAGTGGGGGAGTGAGGAGAGATGTGACGTGGATTTAGGATCATCCTACGATGAAGGAAGAAGACAATCTCACTATCACTCTGCGATTGGTCAGATGAGGGTGTTCCTTTTCAATAGTGTAGGAGTAAGAAAACACAACAGAGATAAAAATTATCAAAACTTCTATGAGTTACATCCAACAAGGGAGAAAGATACAAACTTATTATGTTAATGATGCAATTGTTTATCTGTGACAGTGAGAATTCAGTGGGTGCAATTTCTCTAAAATGTTCTCTCCTGTGATCTATTGTCAAATGTGTGAAAGTTTTTGTTTTTCTTCAATTGTCTTCTCATGAGATGTGAATGGTTCCATGAGATAAAAAAATACACTAGATTTAAAGATGTATGCAATGCACAAGTATCCCTGTAAACAGCATGAGAACCAAAGTGAAGTGGAAACTGAGTAAGAAGTTTTCAAGTTTTGTTATAAAAGTAAAATCAAACAAATGTTTGTTTTTACATATACTCTCCTCTGATCCACTGTTGCAGGGATTCTGTAGCTAAATCCTACTTCATACACCCTCACTGTCTTTTCCTCTGTACCTTTCCATATGTACAGAATGTAAGACATTTGTTCGTAAGCCTGAGAGCTTCTCCTCGTGGGCGTGATGTGTTGGACTCCCCAGTGGCCTGTCTCTCCTTGCCTTTAATTGCTGTGGGGATCGCAGGGCGGCAGGGACAGAATGGACTCCAGAGATTGTGGTTCCACCACTGCTTCCCAAACTGGCTTTTCTCCCCATGTGTCGGCTCGCCAAGCACTCCCAAATTCCCCCATTTGCCACCCTTTCACCCCACACCTCGCCTGGGTAATGGACTCAAAAAACAAGAGCTTCTCTATAAAGATAGAGGCTCATTTCCAAGAGGAGGCTGGGTAGACTGTGCCGCTCTTTACTGGGGAGTTATGGAGCGTGGGGCAGTTAGAATTGGTTAAGAAGCCAGTACAACCATCTAGCATGTCTGTTCTTCGCCTCAATTCTCCTCTTGTACCTTTACTTTCACCTCCTGTCAAATCTCCTCTTACCTTCCTTTCCTCCTCCTTCCACTGCCATCCTTTCAACTTCCACTGGCTTCCTGTCATTTTCTAACCACTGGCTCCTTTTCTTTCTTTTTACACTGGATTAATGTCCTTTTCCGTCCCTTGGCTTCCTTTCCTTCTCTTCCACTGGAAGCCTTCCTTCTGTGTCCACTGCTTTCCTTCCATTCTCCTTCCACTAGATGTTTCTCCTTTTCTGACGTTTCCTTTCATTCTTATTCCACTCATTCCTATCCTTCCCTTTCCAATGACTTTCAGTCCTTTTTTTATCCACAGGCTTGCAATCCATTAGATTTCTTTCAACTGAGAAACTGTCCTCTATGTAGGCCTTCCCTCATATAATATCCTTTTATTGAGTTCATTTTACAAAGGCTTTCTTTACTCTTTATTCCTTTTCCTACCATTTTCTTAATGCTGGCCTTCTTTCCTTTCCCCTTCTACTTACTTTTTTTTAAGTGTTTCCTCTCCTTTCCTTCATGCTGGCTTCCTTGCTTCCCTTTTCGTTTCCGCTGGCTTCCTTTACTCCTCTCCTAATCTCAGCCGAGCTCTGGGAGCAGATAAGGCTTATTTAGTGTTTGGAGATTCCCCTCCGTCCTACTGGCACTAGAACATCTCCTACCACGCCAAGGTAGATGAAGACAGTAGATACATAGCAGGGAGCTTTTTGTGTATGGAGGATTTGATCTCGTCCTGATCCCAAACACAAAAACACACACTCTTACTCAAAGTCACATACACCACTCAGAGTCACATACACTTGGCTCAGACACACATTACACACTACTGCTACACACTACTGGCCCACGGGGTTGGCAGGATGAAGTGTTTATTTCCTGCATATTTATTATATCGGTGATAAACATGACAGTTTTCGTTTTATGGAAGATTTTCTTGTGACTTTCTTATCATATTAAACAAAAGGATGTATTGCCTGTATTTTTAGTATATTGGCAGCAGCCAGTTGCTTAAAAGAGTAACGGACGTTTTAGTGAATTTCCTTATTAAAAACTAAAGGACATAATGAATACAGTAACAGTTACTTTAATATATCCACAAATCACTTCACTATTGATCAGACTAAAACTTACAGTGTGTAAATAAAACAGCTCTGTATAAATTAGTAGTTTCTAGTTTTCATGTTAAGCTGTCAATCCATTATCAGACATCCAACATCTCTGAATAGAGTTTATTTTGATCTCTAACTGTATTTAGAAAAGGACATAAGTATGCCTTGAGATATGGTTAAAGACAGGTATACAATTGCAAGAAATAAATATAAGCAGATTTGTATCCAAATACATATCTATAGGTTGTTATCAGCTTTCAAAAACCTGTAACCCTATGTTGACCCCATAAAGGTTTAAGATGCACACAGAGGAGGAAAGCAGCAGCTGCTCTGGTTATTGTGATTAGAGCAGTGCTTTACTGATTTGGCAAGATGCTCTGGTGATAAACAAGTGATTATGTGCATGATCCACTGCAGCCACCCCAACCTCCATCATCCCCCATCTCCCCCAAAAGCCAACATGTTTGATCTGTGTGCCTGACTCTCCGATTTGACGGCGGGATACAACTGAGGTTTTGGGAGAGAGACTACCTCAGGGAGGTCTTCATAGATAAGCATTTAAAAACACTAATCTCCCAATCACTAACACTCAGATAACTGTCTGCTTGGGCCATGATCAGCGTGGAGATTATGGATGTGATCTGGATCTGATCACTCCTGGTGATATCAGATGGCTGTTTGAAGTGATTTTGGAGAGTTCTGCTCCAAAACTGGAATTATCCAGCCCACGAAAAAGGAAAAAATCTCTACCCTCAAAACACTCTGAGATCCGCCAATACAACTTATGCTCCCTGATTGGAAATTCAAGCTGCAATAAGTAATGGATGACAAGTAAAACTGAATTCATTTCATCTGGTTTAACTGAGAAAAATAAAAACCACTTAATCCTAGATTTGACTCCCACACAATGGTCACTCGATCGAATTCACACTGTTGTTGCAAAAGTAATTGATTTATTTTTGTAATAAAGGACAAGATAAGCTTCTTACTACCCAAATGTACAAATCGGAGAACCTATTTAGCTCTCCGTTCAGCTACTCTTGCAAAATAATGCAATCAGGAGGTCTATGATATTTTCTCTTAAATAGTTTTTTTGTCCTGATTTTTTCAGCTTTAGGTTTAGGCACTTTTAGTGCCCTAAATGCCTAGATTTAGATTGTATTTGTAGAAAAGCAACTCCACCTAAACCTGATATGTACATTACTGTGCTACAAGATCACATACTGCTGTGCTCAGTAATCCCCAATAGCCTAAATCAGAAATACAAACACATTTGCAGAATTTAGTTATGGAACCTGTATGTGTTTTGAACTGTACAGGGAAATTGGGAATTCTGGCTATTTCTTTAAAAAGGGGACAGTGCAAAATACCATGCGTTTTGATGTAATTTAGATTGGTACATGCAATGAATGAAAGGTTTATATTAGGTGGAGAAACTGATTTAAGGTGTTTTCCCTCCACGATATGCTTGATTCTGTAATTGTTCAGCCTCTTTCTGCCATTAGGTCATGCTGTACCTCAGCTCTGATCCGTATAGTGGATACAGGCTCCTTGTTTTGGGTTGGGTCTCAGGTAAGCATTAACCAAGCAAAGCCTTCCAAAAGGCCTTTCTCATCTTTCTACCAGAGCGTGGCGTAACCACAGCACAGACAAAACACCAAATCCAAAGCTGATCAACATCAAAGCCCCCAGTCCTCCATCTTCTCTCTGTTCTCCGCCATCACTCCTTTCACACAAACCCAGTTTCATTCAACTGTTTCCTCGTCCTTTCCCCGACCTTGTATCGCTCTTTTTATCCACCGATTATCACCGGCCTTGGCTGTATTACCCCCCTCATCTTCTTTCTCTTTGCTCATCCCTCTTTTACTCTGTGTGTGGCCTGTAGCTCAACAGGAGGTCGTCCACAGGTAACTCAGTGGAGCGGCCTGAAATGCTAATGCGCAGGGAAAGAAGAAGAAAGAGAGAAAGGTATGACAGGAAATAGGATTAGGGTGGGGTTTGGGGGGTCTAGCAACACCATCATCGGCATCATCGGAGCCTTAATCAAGCCCAGTTACATCTTAAACCAGCCTTGAATGTTTGCCGCTCGTAATAATGTGCACCTTCTGTCTAATTTGGCCATTATTCAGGCCTGTCAGACCGCAATTATTTAGAGCTTATCTCTCTCGCACACGAAATGACGCGTTTGTCACGCTTTTGCTCCACACACACACACACACACACACACACACACACACACACACACACACACACACACACACACACACACTCCCCCTCCCCTCCCTTTGACTCCTCCACAGTCTTGTGGGTTTTATAATTTACTATTTAGCTGTCATCTCATGTATGCTGTTAACGGGGAGTGACAGTTAAGAGTTGTTGGTTTGGTATCTCCACCTAACACCGTTTCCTGAGATGAAACACTATCAGGGTACTTTATAGTGTTTTGACTGGTAGATTGAAAGGATAAGGCGATAATCTTTATTCTACATTTTTCTCAAGACTTAATACATCTTAACAAGAACTGATCAGAGAGTTCAAATGCATCAGTGCCCCACGAAGTTGCAGTGGTTGAAACGTTTCTTCATTACCAAGAAAACACACACTTATTTTAAGTCAAACCCAAACATTGCCCTGCAGTATTTAATACTCTCTACTGCAATACATGTGTGTTGCTCCATGATTGTTGAAAACAATGTTGATTAAAACCAGTCATTTTGATCAATTACACAATAAAGAAATGTATCTCCCATACAATAATACCTAATAAAATGAAAACTTTATGTAGACATGCAGGATCATGAATACATGGATACGTTTCAAGCAGCTGAAATATGCACACAATGTAAAAACTTGTATTCAAACTTCAAAAATGATAGCGTTGATGCCAGAAATGTCCACAGATACCAAACATCTCAGCCTTAAAAAAGCTTTGTGTTTTAATATTTAGCTGAATTGATAGAGATAGATTATGCCGATACAGATGTCAAAGTGGGACAATATGATTTGTCCAAGCTTAAATGTAATTTACAAAAAAGTGTAGGTGTAGGTGTTGGGAAAAGTATATATATTATTCTTTCGTATCATTTCATTTTTAAGATAAGATAAAGTAAGATAAGATGGACCTTTATTTCTCCCTGTGGGAAAGTTCAGCAGTAAAGCAGCAACAGCGTGAGAGTGAAAAACAGGACCGTACAGATTCACACGAGGATAATACAATTAAAAATAACATTATATAAGTCACTGTTAAAACGAGATATCACAACAAGATAAAACGTTGATCATCTGAATTAATATAAACATATTTGAGTTCAGATTTTACTGAATGAGTAGGGGTATGAATACACTACATTCAAAATGTCACCGTGATTCAACATGTTGCTTCCTCCAAAACATAAAGTATAGATGTGAAAAAAATGATAAATACATTAGTTAAAGAACAGCAAAGTTGATGAAAACTGCTTATGCAAATAATATTGCAAAACACTGGAGCAAGAATACTTCCAAACAAACAAACAAATAAAACCCCACCCAAGTGTATCAGATAGACGTCTGGCTCAGTGAACAGGTTTACAGGTGGAGAGTGGCACAACTCCAACACATCCATCACTCACCACCTCTGTCATTTACTGCATTCAGCCTCAGACACTGTCACACACTTCTTGATAAAACTATTCAAGCCCTTTGGGGGCAGTTTAGAAACTTCCCAGGAGACATTTTCTACTTCCTTCTTCCTGACCTGGGTTTGCATAAACAAACTATGTGCTGCTGCAGCATATTTGTACCTTTTATTCCTCACAAACATCACAGACATGTCTTCCAGTTGAGCAAATCAAAAGGTAATAGATAGGAGATAAAGTATCTTGAAAAACTTGAAGATGAAAAAACGTTCCCACTTGGTGATTCAGTACCACGTTGTTTATTAGGCCCAATTAGTTTTACGAAAGTGACATACAAAACATAAACATAGCATAAAAAGTAAGGAAAAGTATGTTTGGTAGATTATTTCTTTGTTGTAACAATGCTTCTTGGCAATACATCTTAAACCGTGGGAAAGCCTGTTTATTTCTCTTTTAAATTGTTCCACAATTGTGAGGAACAATCCATTTCTGGGAGGAGCAGCAGAGCTGAGTATGTTGGTGGCGCCCCTCCGAATCTCCTGTGCCATTGCCAAACAGCTTTTTGTTGCCTTTGTTATTGACTCTTGTTTTGAGCTCCTGGTATGGGCCCTGCTACAGTGATCAGTTGGTGTCTGCTCCAAGAATTGGCATGCCACGTTTCACTGATCTGGATAAGGCTCGTGCGATAGGGCAACTTGAAGCTGGTGTTCCGTGAAACCAAGTTGCGGCATTATCTGGAGAGAGCCCTACCATCTGGAAACTGAAGGCCAAGTGCCATATAATGGGGGATTTCAGAGACAGGGCGAGAAGTGGGCATCCCAAGAAGAAGGCACCCCAATAAGACTGTTTCCTCATCCTGTCAGCACTTGGGAAACGTTGGCAGTCTTCTATAGATTTGCAGTCAAGGTTTACAGGGCGATTCAGCCTGCACGCAGCCAATCAGCGGTCTCATAGGGCTGCCTGGAGGCCTGCCATGACTGCCCTTAAATTAATAAATTGTTAATTTGCTAATATGTCTTGTTTCATCAGATTTCAATCATCCAATCCACCAAACAACACCAAGCAAGAGTCAACAGCAATACAAAGCTGAATAACATTGGCAGAGGTGATTTGGCAAATGTTTCATGGGCGCAACCCACATACTCAGCTCTGCTGCTCATCCCACTAATGCAGGGGTGGAAAACTCAATTTCATGGCGGGCCACATTTGCATTATTGTTGCACTCAAAGGGCCGGTTGTAACTTTAAGACTATATAAAAATACAAATATAAAATATATCATATATATAAAATAATGTTTTTACATATTGCTCTGCATTGGATTATTATCAGGGTAATAACTTCATAATGAACTACGTCTGAAAGCAGAAGTCCAGGGCAAATAATTGCAAGTCTCTTCAGTGAGAATGTCACAAAATGATTTAAAAAGAAAAGCCAAT
>NW_011338489.1:656232-668401 GCF_000735185.1 Notothenia coriiceps
CGCATTAGAAAATAGTGACAGGACAATTATAAAGTCCAATCCACACCACTCTCCAATTCACTCTCATCTCTCCTCATCATTGTTGTAGAGAGAGACATTATGGTTTAGTCTATTAAAAGAGACAGCCGGCAATGATGGGAGGTGACCCTGGGGCTAGGAGCAGTCAGTCACCGACACATGAGGCTAACATAAACTCACACAAAACTGACCAAGACACCTAACAGAATCTCTACGTCTTCACTCAATCACTCCTAACCTCGATCTTGTTGACTATGCAAGGGGCACCATGTGTGGTGTATTATAATATATATAGTTATATTATATATATATATAATAGGTGTGTGTATGTGTGTGTGTGTGTGTGTGTGTGTGTGTGTGGTGTGTGTGGTATGGTGTGTGTATCATTGTTTTAACTTCTCAGTTGCTAGAGGGAGCAGGAGAAGGGCTAAATGGAAAATAAACTACTGAGGTAGTCGGTTTATGTTGATGGGCATGTGATAGGCGTTTGATCGCTGCAGGCTTCTTCGTACTAACTCTGTTGCTCGATTTAAATTACCAGTTTAAGGAAATGTAGTAGAATAACTGCATCCACCCTGTGGGTGGTTCACATTGACTAAATCTCTTGAATTTGAGCTGATAACCCCCAGTTCTGCAGATAGCTGCGTTCACCACTGTGGCTGACCTCTCCTGCACACGACTCGCGGGGAGACACAAGTGATGGAAAGCTGCGTCCGGGTGTGACACGAGAACATTAGAAAAGTTGCAAGAGCCAGGCATAAACGATTAGAATTATATAGGGGATGTGTGACGTTTCCACATACTTTGGTCTTGTCTTGGAAACAAAAATGATTAATAATTTGGAAAAACTAATAGCTGTGCTAACAAAACGAGACATTGATCTACTTGCTGTCTGACATGAAAGGTGTCTTTCATTTTACTTGCAACTCTCAATTCCATTCTCCTGCACAAGAAGCGAAAGGAAAGCTTGAGGCAAGTAACCACATTTTAGAAAATTGAAGAAGCTACTGCTTATATTGCCTTCTAGCAAGGGCATTTACACCTCTAACTCCTCAAATTAGCACCTGGCGCCAGTGAAGCTGTATGGCAGGTTTAAAGGGCTGAACAGTAGCGAGTATGAAACCAAATTTGAAAGATGTGAACTTCAAAACCAGAAAATCCTGGAAGTGACATCAGAAAATGCACAGACAAGACCCAATACTCACTAATGGACGGTTGTGTGATGTGATATGATACCAACGGATACCGCAAAGAGACAAGGGGCAAGAGATCCCACAAAGATGAGTCCAGTTTGTGTCTGGATTGAGTGCCCATCCGCTAGTTTTTAGGAGGCAATTTGCATTTAGTTTTGTTGTTACTGTAAGGAGAGAATACTTTGCCGGTGTCCGCATAATTTGGGCCAACGAATGGAAACTAAAGCGTCCTAATAAGTGTGAAAAAACCATGCTCTTTGCATCATATCCCTAGTGGTTTAGGCTGATCCGACAGGTGTAGGCTGATGATAAACAACCAATAAAGAATGACACTAAAGAGGAATATTTGCCCATAAGGCAAATTAATAACATTAACACTGCAGTATAATCTTAAAAAATCAAGTTTTTGGTCCTGAGCGGATTAGTGCTAAATGATTGAAGGATTTATCCATGAAGCCATAGGTATCAGGTAGAATCGGTTTATGGAGAATGAAGAAATTCTTTACATTCATAGTCATCTAGCAAATCAAGCATATATAAGCAAGCTAAACTTAAGAGGAATTTTCAACATAATCTTTTTCACAATCATTTCATTTGACCACCATTATTTGTAAAAAGGACAAGAGTATAGTCATATCATAACAATGTGATTTCCACTTCATAATCAATACATGTAAGGGAAACAATTTACAAAAATGCACAACAAGAATATCAGACTTTCGGTAACATTCTCCTTGTATTTTCATGCACAAATAAAATAAGAGAGAGAAGCAGCAATATTCCCTTGTTTGAGATGATGGCATTAATTACTAAAATGATTGGTATCGCACTTTTCCTTTCATCAAGTAATCAATTTATCATACACCCCGACGGCGACAGTAATGTTTAACATTAAAATCTTAAAGGTCAACTTCCCAATTTAAGGCAACAGTTCAAGACACTGGAAACATCCCTTGAGTCCGATGAATCCAGTACATTTAAAAAAGCAAGTGTGAAAGAAAAATCCACAATGAGACCATCTCTTTATGTAGATGTAAGTTTCTGCTTAATCATCTCCTTTTTATACACAATTAACCATATATGGGACAACACATCACCAACTTTAAGCCTGGAGGTTAAAACCCACTGAAGTTCCTCTCCAAGTTTCGGTGCCACAAATGACGCACAGCATGATGGAGGAAACAAGAAAAAAAGAGGAGAAAAACAGAGAATGAAACAATGTGAATGAGAGAAGAGAAGGTAGTGACAGCGTCCACTTTGCAGAGCACATCATGGCATTTCTTGAATTTAAGCGTGAGGGCTCTGAGGATTAGGCATTTCCGAGCCGCCTGCTTATTGACCTGAGAGAGAAGAGACCAATTAGCCATTAATGTGAAGTGCTGACGGCGGATATTCCCCTGCTCGCCTGCCCCTTTAAAAAACAGCGCAGTAAATACAATAAAGCTTAGTAATAACCCCAGCTCTTAAAAGGGACAGCTGGGCCAGTCCATGGAGTTTGGTCTCTGAGTTCTCATCCCAAACATACTGTACTGTAAGCTGAGTTCTCAGCGGCCCTTGGCGTCCTAGCCTAATGCCCTTCACAGCGTGCTTCACATGTTCCAAGCGCCAAACTGGCTTCTGTAACACTTCCTGTGCCCTTTGGTTTGAACCCTCGACTTGGGACTCTGACACTATTGTTCAATCATGTAGGAAAGTCTTGCATTTTCTCAACAAAGCGTTGCCTGAAGTTTCAAGGGAAAAGGAATCCACAGATGACCCAACTGCGCAGTTTAAACCATGCTTTCATGCACACCCTGACATGGAGTAGAGTGCAAATTCAATGTACACAAAGGTCCCGTACATCGGTAGGTCTTTTATACACCCCTGCTGATTTCCAGGTTTACAGTTACACGCCAAAAGCAGGGGTGGGGGTGCAGGCCAGTGCACTTCCAACAATGATGCAGGTGGCACTATTCAGCGTCAGTCATTCATGCCGGTCACTCCAATTTAAGAACGCAGATCAACAAACACACACAAATGAAATGCATTCACATGTACTTGGGTGGTCATGACCACTCCTTGACCCCATGTGTTGGGGTATTCTGCTTACGGGAGCTTGGAATGGGGGAGGCGAGGAATCCGCAGCAGTCTTTCCGCGCCCGTTGAACAAAAGGCAGAGAGAAAGGTGCCCCGGGGCTCGGTCGGCTAAGAAGCTCCGGGATCAATCCCTGGACCTCAAGTGCCTTGAGGAGCCCTGAAAACAGCCAGGTGTTCAAACAGGACGGGACTTTGTGTGGAACTGTCGTAAGCGACTTGTTGGAACAGACTAAATAAGAGTTTGGTATCAGTCGTTTTGCTGGTCCATTGGCTTTGTGAGATTCTTATTTTCTGAAAATCTTTCCTGTCGGTTTGGTAAATAAGTGCTATTGAACGTCAGTAACCCCGGCATGTACATATTATTACGCAGTCTCGCTGTTGGTCAGGTTCCATCACAAATTACCGGACGAGCCTCTGATGAGCAATAATAATCCCTTTGATTTATGAGAGCTATTCATGATTAGGACCGCACCCTTGCCCATGCGATTACATTAAAACATCGTAAGAGTCAGTGTGTGTTAACTCCGCAGTGTGTTGCAGAGGAAGTGGTGTGGGTCTGCTCGACCACCAACTCGGTCGCGTGGGCATTCCCACCGTCTTTTACAGTGCGCGGAGCGCCACGCTTTCCCTCACTCTGCGGTCTTGTCCCACAGGGGTAAAGTGAGGTAACCATGAGCGCCGTGTTATGGGCACAAGAGCTCAATTCTTTATGTGCTGATGACTGGAGAGGACGAGATGCTGCAGTACGGACCAGCATCACAGACACCACAGCCTGCAGCCACCTGGACTGACATGTCTTCAGTGCTTTGCTGAGCTTTACCTTTCTCACACAAACCACACCACCACCACACACACAAGCATATAGTGTTGCTTATATAAAGTCAGGGGTTTAAAGAAATTAATGATTTGAAACAGCCAGTCCGGTTGCGCGGGGTGGTGCATGGCAGTCCCCATCTGTTATTTATCGCTTAACTGATAGTCGTTCCTTGTGTAGCTGCCCTGTCCGTCGCTCTCCTCTCAGCACATTAAAAACATTGAGCTTTGTGCATACACGCTCATGTTACCTCAACTTAACCTGTGGACAAACCGGCAGTATTGGAGGGACATGGGTTTGTTACCTGTAAAAGACTTGGGAATGACCAGAAGAGTTGTGGGTCAGCACCCGGTTACACTTCCTTATGGAGTACCACTGACTCTTAGAAGTTTTTAAATGTAATCGAAGGATGGGCAGAAGGTGCAGTCACTAATAGGATAATGAATAGCTCTCATAAAATCAAGGGATATTATTGCTCGCATATAGTGTGTAATTTGTGATGGAAGCTGACCAAAGAATGGTAATATATGTAATGGGTTATGGTTCAATAGCACTTATTTACCTAAACCAAGAAAGATTTCAGACAGAATGTAAAGAATGCTGCACAGAAGCAAATGGACCAGCCAACAGACTTTTTGTACCACTCGTTATTTAGTCTGTTCCCAACAAGAGGCGTAGACAGTGCCACAAAGTCCTCTGTGAACACCTGGCTGTTTCAAGGGGCTCCTCAAGGACCTTTGAGGTCCAGGGATTGATCCCGGAGCTTCCTTAGCCCGAAGCCCCGGGGCCACCTTGCCTTTTGTCCCGGGCGGGAAAGACTGCTCGAGTTCCGTCGCTCCCATTCCAACGTCCGTAAGAGAATACCCCAACTACCAGTGGGTCCAAGGAGTGGTTCATGACACCAAGTACATGTGAATGCATTCATTTGTGTGTGTTTGTTGATCTGCGGTTCTTAATTGAGTGACCGGGCTGAATGACTGAGCTGAATAGTGCACCTGCATCATGTTGGAAGTGCACTGGCCTGACCCCCATACCCCTGACTTTTGGCGTGTAACTGGTAACCTGGAAATACAGCAGGGGTGTTATAAAAGACCTACCGATGTAGGGACCACCGTTGTGTACATGGGATTGGCACTCGTATCCATATCAGGCTGGCATGAAAGCATGTGTTTAAACGCGTAGTTGGTCATCTGTGGATTCCTTTTCCCTTTAAACTTCAAGGCAACGCTTGTTGATGGGAAAATGCAAGACTTCCTACATGTAGCGTGAACAATAGTGTCAGGAGTCCCAAGTCGAGGTCAAACAAAGGGCCCAGGGAAGTGTACAGGAAGCCAGTTTGGCAGCTTGAACATGTGAAGCCAGCTGTGTAAGGACATTAGCTAGGACCCGCCAAGCCGCTGGAGAACTACAGCATACATACAGTATGTTTGGAAGATGAGAACTCAGAGCCAAACTCCATGACTGGCCCCAGCTGTCCTTTAAAGAGCTGGGTGTATTACTATCCTTTATTGTTATTACTTGCCTGTTTTTAAAGGGGCAGGGCGAGCAGGGGAATAAATCCGCCGTCAGGCACTCACCATTAATGGGCCTTAATTGGTCTCCTCCTCTCAGTCATAACGCAGCCTCACGAAGTATGCCTAAGGCCGCTCAGAGCGCCGCTCCACGCTTGAAATTCCAAAGAAATGCGATGATGTCTCTGCAAAGTGGTAGCGTCGCGTGACCCTGTCTGCGTCTCTCATTCAATGTTGTCATCCTGTTTTTTCTCCCTCCTTCTTTTCTGGTTTCCCTCCATCATGCAGTGTGCGTCATTGTGGCACCAACTGGAGAAGAAACTTCAGTGTGGGTTTAACCTCCAGGCTTAAGTTGTGGTGATCGTGTTGTCAGCCCATATGGCTAACTGTGTATAAACGGAGACTGATTAGCAGAGAGGTACATACAATAAAGAGATGGCTCATTGGGATTTTTTTTCACTGGCTTTATAAACTGTACGTGGATTGACATCAAGGGATGTTTCAGTGTCGTTGAACTGTTGCCGTTAATGTGGAGAAGTTGACTTTAAGATTTTAATGTAAACATTACTTTCGCCGTCGGCGGCGGGTGTCTAATGATAAATTGATACTTGATGAAAGGGAATCAAGTACGAGGTACAATCATTTAGAAATACGAGCCATCATCGTCAAACAAGGAATTGCCTGGGGGGCTTCTCGTCTGGCTTATTTATTTGGCAATGAAAATACAAGGAAATGCTTACCCGAAAGTCTGATATTCTTGGTTCACTTGTTGAAATAGTTTCCTTAGCATTGTATGATTATAAGTGGAACTCACAGTTGTTACGATATGACTGCATACTTTTGTCCTTTACACAATAATTGTGGGTCCAAATGAATGATTGTGAAAAGATTATGTTGAAAATTCCCCCTCTAAGGTTTACTGCCTATATTATGCTCTGATTTCGTAGATGCCTCATGAGCATGTAAGATTCTTCATTCCCATTAACAAATTCGGACGCGCTGGGGGATTAACCTATGCTTCATGGATAATCAGTTCAATCATTTAACACTGAAATTCCGCTCAGGGGAACCAAAAAACGAGATTTGTTAAGGGATTATGATGCAGTGTTATGTTATTAATTTGCCTTATGGCAAATATTCTCTTTAGTGTCAGTTTATTGTTGTTATCATCAGCACTACCTGTCGATTCAGCCTAAACCATAGGGATATGATAGCAAAGAGCATGTTTCACACATAATTAGACGCTTAGTTTCCATTCGTTGGCCAAATTATGCGGACACCGCAAAGTATTCTTCTCTTACAGGTAAACAACAAAATAAATGCAAATTGCCTTCCTAAAAACTAGCGGATGGGCACTCCATCCAGACAAAATGGACTCATCCTTTGTTGGACTCTTGCCTCCCTTGTCTCTTTTTGGTAATCCGTTTGTTAATCACATCACACAACCCGCCCAGTTAGTGAGTTTGGGTCTGTCCTGTGCATTTTACTGATGTCACTTCCCACAGATTTCTGGATAGTTGAAGTTCACATCTTCATTTGGTTCACTATGCTACTTCAACCTTTAAACTGCCCAATACAGCTTCACGGCAGCGCAGGTGCTTAATTTGAGGAGTTAGAGGTGTTAATGGCCTGCTAAAGGCAATATAGCAGTAAGGCTTTGCAATTTTTGCTAAATGTGGTACTTGCTGTCAAGCTTTCCCGTTCGCCTTCTTGCAGGGAGAATGATGAGAGTGCATAAGTTAAATGAAAGGACACCTTTCATGTCAGACAGCAACTAGAGATACAATTGTCTCAGTTTGGTTAGCACCAGTATTAGTTTTCACATGTATATATAGATCATTTTGTTCCTAAGCAAGAGCCAAAGTATGTGGGAAACGTCAAACAGCAGTCGGCCCTTTATAATCTAATCGTTTGTAGCTGGCTTGCAACTTGTCTTAAATGCTTGGCTCAGTGTCGAACCCGTGAGAACTTTCCATCACGTTGTGTTGCCCTGCGAGTGCGTGTGCAGCGAGTCACACAGTGTGAACGCAGCTATCTGCAGCGACCTGGGGTTATCCAAGCACAATAAGAGATTCGTTACAATGTGAACACCACAGGCGGGATGCAGTTTATTCATAAGTTTCCTAAACGTAAAAGAAGCGACGAACGAGGTAGTTTAGTACGAAGAAGCCTGATGCGATCAACGCCTTTTCAACATGGCGCATCAACGTATAACCGACCTACCTCAGTAGGTTTAATTTTTCATTTAGCCCTTCTCCTTGCTCCCCTTTAGCCCACTGAGAAGTAAAACATGAATACAACACACATACACACACACACACAACACACACACACACAGACACACACACGACACAGGACACACATACACATATAATAATAAAATAAAATATAATAAAATTATACTATATAATATATAATATAATAATAATATAATATAATAATATAAATATATATATATATAAATATAAGGTAAGTAATAATAATTATAACACACACACACCTGGTGCCACCCATTGCCCAGATCAACCAAGATCAGAGGTTAGGAGTTTGAGGTTGGAGGTGAAGAAGTAGAGCTCAGTTGGTAGTCTTGGTAGGTTTTGTGTGTGTGTTTTTTATGGGGGGTGGGGTTTGGGAAGAGCTCATGTGTTGGTGTAACTGAAACTGTCATCCAGCCCCAGGGTCACCTCCCCAAAGCATGCCGGCTGTCTCTTTTAATAGACTAAACACATATGTCTCTCTCTACCAACACATGATGAGGAGAGAGAGGAGGGGAGGGTGTGGATGGACTTTATAATTGTCCTGTCACTATTTTCTAATGGTTAATGGAAATTGACAAAAACATGAGACGTCGCCTTTTAGCCACATGTTACCCTGTGTCTTGATTAGGTGAAGCTACATTTTGTCATTCGTCCCTGCATGCATCAGAACCAAAATCAGTTAATAACTGAAACCAAGAAAACCCACTCGCCTCATTTTGGTTAACACTTGGTTGCACGCTTTTTATAATGAGATAACAAGGGACAAATGTTGTCTGGTTTGGTGGCTGAAGCAACATCATTTCCGTATCTGGGAAAGTCTTTCTGTGACTAGCTACTGGACAGATTAGTTATTCTACCATTTTATTTAACATGGTATAGAAGAAGCTTGAGAGGGCAATGAGGAGAATAAAGTATGTGGCAGTACTTTGAGACAATGAGTGAATTACAGTGTTGCCTAAATCAGTTTGGTTTTATACTTTTTCCTTTAAGGAGTAGATTGATGCAATTTACACATTAGTAATCCACGATCAAAACACAGTTGCTTAGTTATATGGCCTTTATGTCTTAGCGACTCATCACTGCACCTACATGGAGAAACTGATCAATCAGCCTCAAAGGCATGTAACCACTGTAGCCAAAAGTAGGTCAGTGTTGCAGTAAACGTATTTGTTTAAGTGTACCCCTTCAGGTTTTAGTCAGGCCTTAGTCATTCCAATGCACCATGGGTTTTAATACAATGGTAATGTGAGCTCAAACCAAACACTTGTAGTCATTACAATGATGTGCAGTTGTTTAAAGTTTTGATGAAACTCAAACGGTTTTTAACAATTATCATCAAAAATGATCTCCTGGTACAGTGGAACCTCAATTCATGTTGGTTCAAAAATTAGTATGAAGAATTTCCCAAAGTTTTTCTGCACCATCAATCGCATTTCCGTTGACAATGTATTTGCTAAGCTTGCATATTTTTGTTACAATCTGACAAAAATATGGCTATCACTGCTTCCGTTTGTGAGTCATTTGGTTAATTCAAGCTGACCACAACTTCTGTTCTTTTTGAAGGCATGAAATACCAACTACAGCAACTTTTCAAGCCAACAGGGAAGGAGTATTTTATACTAAAACAATTTTGGGTGTTATATAAATTTAGGTAACTAATTTACGTGTTGAACATCACATTCTTTAATGTTAGTAAAAATATATTTGAGGTCAGGCTAATGCAAATCCTATCTAAATAGAACAGCTGCCCATTCATGTTAGCTAGCATGCAATTACAAAACAGTCCTACAACAAGTGGTGTTTAGCTAAAAAGCTTATATACACCTAACACTAAACAGATGCCACATGCACAATCACTGAATGAAGTTTAAGCTCATGTTCACAATTGCGTTACTTACTAGCAAAGACCCCTGCCAGTGCCTATGGTACAATTTCCGGAGTTTGTTTAAAGGTAGATGTGTCCTTTTTGGTTTTTTGTTAGTTTTTTTATGCTGGCAGGACCTTATTTTATACAAATTTGTGCATCTGCCCCGTGAATTGGACCCACTAAATTGTTTTATTACTTCTTCCTTGGCCATTGCTGCACTGAATTTCATCACACTTTGACTAGTGTTATTTCCATAATTCTGCTGCTAGAAAAACAGACAAACTGAGCCAAATAGATATTTACAGAGTTAAAAATGTCTCAGCAAAATAAGTAATATTCCTATGTTACTTAGAATAAAGCAATAACTCATAGTATTTAATTGGGGTGGGCCTCTGGTGAGGGGGGGTTGTATGAGGAGGAAAAGGGAAGACTAGGTCGTGTGGGGGGTAGCGGTGTGCCAGAAGGGGTCCGAAGTAGTCAGAGAGCCTCCGCATACTCCTCCCCACCTCCCTCCCTCGGCATGAAGCAAGGCTCTTCCGAAAGCTGGTGCTTGGCGTGGCTGTTAACTGGGCTGCCGTTCACTCGCAGGGTAACCCAACCACCCAGCACCAGAGGGGCTGACAGACCTGGGGACGAGGGGGGCCGGGGGGCAGGGACCCGCTGGGACGCAGAGTGCATTTCAAACCCCATCAGTGTCATTAGATTCACAAGTGTGACATAAACAACCATCGCCAATGGCTGCCTGCTTTGAGAGCCAGGCAGAGCAGGGAGGAGAGAGCGGTGGACCAGAGTCTCCCCATCCACCCCCCCTTCGCCCCCGAGAAGATTACCAATCTGCTAGATCTGCTGTACTGGTACATATGTCCAAACCATGGGATTGAAGAACATTACAATGGTCAACCGAATCTATGGGAAAATCCAGTCACCAAAGGTTTTTATGTTTTAACATTTTTATTTTAATAGGCCCACAGGTTCCAAGGCCACCGGTTTTAAAATGAAATGTAATCTCCTAGAAGAAACTTAGATTCAAAAAATTGCATGCTTTGAAATTGATCTGTAGTTATTTGAAACTGTAGCAAATGCAGCAACACAATGTCTGAATATAATGATCCTGTCGGAAACATGACTTATTGATTACTAACTGAGATAACTTAGTGTAGGCCTCTTCACTGAGATATAGATATTTTGGCATAAACATTTTGTTTTGTGTGTGTTATGTGGCCAAAAAACCCACTTATAAGACCCAATGTAATTAATTTTGTAAAACAATTAAACTAAAGACAAAATCCAAGGGCACTCTAGGTCAACAGTTTAATTCAATAATTCCATATTTAATTGATCGTAAAAACAATGTTAATACAGAAAAAGTGTAATGATTTGGGTTTAGCAAAAAAGCTTCCCAAAAACCAACTTTGCCTTTTGTTTTTTTTTCCCGTAATTATTAATGGGTGTGGCAGTTTTAAGAAAGGTTGACAACCATGAAATACGTCCTAATTGAAAAAAGGGTCACTTTTTTAAAGCAGCAATCGAGTTTTGTCCCCACTGACTAGTTTTCCTGGTAATCAACCACAAATGAATAGTTAGGAAAACCTACGGGGGTTTTTGTCACAGAAGACCAACAGGTCAAAGATTCCAAATGGACCGGCAAACAAACATTTTTTCACAGAGAACTTGAAAGGTGAAAATTGTTTTTTTCAGCATCTCAAACCTACGTGGTTTCCCATCTCTTCAATACTGTAAACGGAAGGAAAGCCCTGGTGCAATCACCATTCCTGAACAGCAAACCTCTTAAAGTACAGGCTGGCCCTTGGTTTGGGTAGCAAAGTAATGGGGATTTGCCTTTCTCCCAAAAATATTGATTATGAAAAGGTTTCAAACCATGCAACTTCAGAAAAAGAATGCCAAAAGGAAGCACATTTTTACTTAATCTGGATATACTACACATGGGTTTTTGGGAAAAAGGGGTCCTTGGAAACCCTTAAAGGAAGAATATCTACTGAATAAAGAAAGACTCATGAAAATGTCCCCCTGAAAAACCGCCAACTTTTAAATAGTAAATGGTTACATTTCATTTTCGAGGGAATGCTTTTTTGTCCAAAAATTTGTGGGGCTTTAAAACCCCTACATTTAAAACAGAACCTACAATTGGGCAGTTAAATGTTAATTATCCAAACAAAAACTGGAGCAAAAAACTTGCAAACACAGCAAAAATACTGCTTTACCATTTAATTTGGAAAAAAAGTTAATATTTATCATTTTTGGGAGATTGGGGGGTTTTGGGCAGAAATGCCCAATACAAACAAGTGGTTTTTGGATGGGGGTGGGGGAAGCTGGTGGAGGATCATGACTTTTTGTGGGCCCATGGTACCATTCAAGAAAATGTGGTCCCCAATGCCAGAGTCCCAGAAAATTGAAGTTAGAAATAATCCTTA
>NW_011338489.1:668432-689554 GCF_000735185.1 Notothenia coriiceps
CCGCCACACACATGAAGTTGAGAGAAACATCTATAAAACGATATACATTTAGTTAAGGATGAACCCTGATATTACCACATCTAAACATTGTTTTATCAAGTGGTCATTTATATATTGTAGCAAGCTTTCATAAAGTTGCACGTAGTCCATCTGAGCACCTGCTTTCATCTCAGCCCACATCCTCTGTTACATCAAGGGGATAAGGAAATTGTTTTGTCTGCCAAGTGCAACATCTCACATTCCTCCCTCCGGACCCGTCCCGCTCGCAAGGAAACCCACGGCGCAACACGTACCGCTCAGCAACAAACACGCAAACAAACTAGCTTTGAAAAAAGCTCCAACATGTAGGTTGCTCCTTTTCTGCACAAAACACCTGCAGCCCCTCCACCCGACACATGGTGGCACTATGTACTTATTAGAGACCTGCAGCTTGGGTTCCCTCCACCCTCCCTTGAACATAAAGTCAAGCAGAACAGGGGTAAACACACACACACACACACACACACACACACACACACACACACACACACACACACACACACACACACACACACACACACACACACACACACCTAGCAGATACTCCAGATTACATTGATAATACCAAAAATATTGGCCCATAGAAATAATACAACACAGAGATAACAGAATGCTATCTGGTTTGATCATGATACCACAACTAAACGCAGGCAGAATATCAACTCTCGCAAACAAGAAATAAGAAACTGGGCCTCACATCACTGGAATGACAAAATAAAACAAGACTGACACCCTCTATCTGACACAAGTGAAACCCAGTATCTCCAAAAAAGCCGTTGTCTTGATGCGCCCGATGAAAATTACTGTGGATTTTCCAAGTGTTAAAGTGTTGCAGCTTCTCTATGTGAAGCCATGTAAATTAAGAGGCTTTCAGAGCTGCGTGTGAGCAAATATGATTTCATTAAACAGGATATGAGCTCTTTTCTGATGGCGGTTAATCTAGATTAAGGTTTGTCTGGGTTTTCACAAATAGATGTTGGAAGAATCAAGCAAATTAAATACACCCAGTCATCAAATCTATTCAAACACGGTCAAAATATAGAGGAATTTCTGTCTTTTATTCAAACATTATTATCTCTTTAATTAAATCATTCCCAAATTATTTCTCTGTTAAAATTGTAATCTATATAAAGGCATAATAATAACTTTAATATATTTGTTTTAAATGGGGAGATTTGCCTGCATGGGATGCACATCAATCTGTTTTATTGAAAGGCACTGGTAGATTTACATTTGTTTAATTATGGAAGCTCGCGATCGTCTCTATCTGAACTGCAAGTGTGGAAAAAGAATTGTAGGGCCTCAATTAAATCTGATGTTAATTAAATCTGATCTTGTTTTGTGTATTAATCAAGCGGCAATTTTAATCTAGTGAATACACAGACTGTAATAAGAAATGTGGATATAGAGGGAGAGCAAGAATTATTTTAATTTCATGCTTGTGATGAATGTTTTTTTTGTAATTTTTTATTTAGCTGACTTGCATTAGTTCCTCATCCCCTGCCTCCCCCCTTTCTCTCTTTTTATGCAATCTGAGCATCAGATCCATCCAGTGGTAAATGTGTGCACACATATAAAGAGAATGTGAAACAGCTTGCAAGAATAGGCCTACATTCAGTGAGGTGTCTTAATAACTTCTGGTGAGTTATTATGTGGAGAACTCTTCTAAGGAGAGGCTTTTTAAAAATGAATATTCATGTGTGAAGGGTAATTTTCCCCAAAGAGCGCAAAGAAGGAAGGCTTTTTCACATGTAAGTGCTTAGATTTTCTATTTTTTGTTTGTTAAATATATCCTTAACCTAATCTGTACTTCTGTTTGTGCATCCTACGATGAGTGTGTGCTCATAAAGCGTGCGTACGTGTGTGTTGGAGTGTTAATTATGTTTGCATCAGCATTAAACCTCACTCTTATCAGATGTACTGTTCCTTTTCAGGGGCAGCTTCTTGGTAGAGTGACACCAGAGATAAGTGGGAAAATGTACTCTGTGGTCAGCAACTCTTTCCGCAGATACAAACACTTTATTTCCTCTGGTTATTTTAAGCAAATGTTCCTCCTGAATGCAGAGATAGGGAGGGAAACACAACCTCTATCCAAACCACATTAGGCTAATTAACAAACTCATTTAAAGCCGGAGAAATATTGATTGCCATACATTTGGAGACGTGGAGGATGGAGGTGGCAGCAGCGGCGAGGGGGAGGAGGAAGTCAGGGGAAATAATAAATAAATAAGAGTCTGGCAGGTGTATGTAAATTGTTTGTTGGCAATGGAGAAATTTAAATTACAGTTCAATCAGAGAGGAGGAGAGGGGGAAGAGAGTGGTGAGCACCCTGTGATTTCCCGTCTCCACGCTTAGTTGATATTTCACTGGGTGAGGATTGAGCGCTACGGGTGCATTTCACACCCTGAATGAGAAAGGCAATCTCGCTCAGCCGACTAGAACAATAATTAGAATGGAGATTAAATAAAAATAATTAGAAAAAGTTCATCTAGTTTTGATGTATTAATTATTCCGCCCCTGCTTTATTCCAAGTCTAATTATCTGCTTCAGTGAAAATGCCAAGATTTTCTGTGAGTCATAAAAAATTACATTCATGTAATTATGTCAGCAATTTGGGGGGAAGTCAGCTAAGCAGAGCGTCGGCTCTCTACTCCCCCCCAGTTTAAAGTAAGTAACTTCTTACTACTTATAACTTATAAGTTAATACAGACCCTTTCAAGCCAGGGGTATAAATAATAGAATGCAATGGGAGATTATTTACTCTTTAAATGAGGAGCTGCTCTCTCTGCTCTCACACTTCCCGCCTTCACACTCACATGCTCCGTACATCACAATGAAAACAAGACGAGTTTTTATCCATTCTTGGTCAGTAGATAATAATTTGCATATAAATGGAAATATTTATTGTGACAAAAAAAGAAGGAAAGGGAGATGTAGGAAGTAATATGCTCATTTTTCAAAAACTCATGAGGCCCAACTGTGATATCTGTATTTTAGGAGTCAAGCAGTTTAAAAAATAAGACGAACTGAATCTTAAAAAAAAGAAGAAATAAATAAATAGCGGGAGAAGAAAGGGAGAGGGGAGCCAAGGGAACCTTTTAAGATGTTTACTACACAAATGGAGTCTCCAGAGAAGACAGCGTCCTGATGAAATATGAGAGATAGCTGTCGACATTCTGTACTTTTCTCCTGGCGGTGTAGATGGAGGCAGGCTGGCTGGAGGACTAAGCTGTAATGACTTCCCTTCCTCCACCTGACTCACCGGGGGAAACCAATAAAGTTACAAAAATAAACTTTACAGATGTGGAAAATGTATTAGCTAGATAGGAAATAGGTGACTACACTTAAAAAGAAATGGAATATTGAAGGTGGGGGAAAAAAGGTAAAGTAAGAACCTTCAAAGAATTCTGATGCAAATGTAAACACACATTACATTTATTTTATTCACACTGTAAAGTGATACATAAAAGTGTGAATATCTTTAAAAAAAAATGTGATAAGTCACACAAGGTGGCATGGAAATGCCAACCTTGGCTTACACACTAATCAGTCGGACTCTTTGAAATGCAGAAAATACCAAATTTCATGTTCGGAAGGCTGCATAAAAATCGAGCAAAGATGTAAAACGGACTGTCATTGAAGTCATCTTGGTTAGTTTTGTGTCTGCTCTTTTGTTAGTCAAATTACCATTCATAAGCACCTTTTTAAATGGGTGAGGTACAAAGCCCTACATTAAGAAAGTACAGACTTTCTATTTCCTTTTTTTCATCAACCTTACTGTTTGAATTCATTACATTATAACCAGCGTGGTGCAATAGATGTGTGCACTGCTGCTGGGGCTCCTATGTGGAACGAATATGCATTGAAATAAAATTCATGTAACCGTATGTACACAGTGCAGATGTGATTGTGGAGGTGCGGGATGCATGTTAGCCTAAACTGATTTAAATGGATAGGAAACAGGAAGAGGGGTAGAGTATTACACACTGGCTCGTTCTGGTACAGCAGAGATGTTAGCGTGCTTGCTCCCCATGTAATGGCTTCACATGAGCATACATACATATGAAGCCCCACAGCAACCAGCTCTGAACAGATAAGGAATAATGCTCTTTCACTTTTATTTCCTTTTTAGAAAAAACCCAGCAGTGACTCCAGCTGTCGGGGGCCCTGTTCCCATCCGCGCAATATTGTTTCCATTTTCTAGTTTTAAACATTTGTCCCAAGTTTGTGAGCTGGATTTCACAGTCAGACAGTGGGTTTAAAGATTAAGTTAACATGTGAAAAGAAAAGGTTTTGACAGTCGAAGCCAACATGTTGTCCTATAGTATTCAGGTTTTAAATGTGACTTATGTCAGGGCAAATTACTTCCTTTTTGTTTTTTCATTATGGAAAATGACAATGGTAACATTTCTTAAAAGGAATCAAATATTTCCTGCTTGTGTTCTTACATTTGTCCATTTTCAGAATCAAGAACGTTTAAATATATTCTCATTTAATCGTATTGTACACTTGGGCAATCGTGGGAATTTTGAATAGGAAACGTTTTTTGACAGAAGAAGCCAGCATTTTGTGCTTCAGAATGTACCTCACATCTTGTTACTGGAACAGTATCTAATCAATCAAAGCATGGTAATTGAAACATTTTTAAACAAGGGATTTAGTATTTTGTGGTTATATTTTTATATTTGTACATTTTCAGCACTTGAATATATTCAAAACTTAAATATATTCTGCCTTTACTCATACCTTGTATCTGTGATAACAATTACGGTAGATGACACAAAACATTTCCATCAAAACACACACTATTACTCTTAGACAATGATATGAATGTTTTTAATAGAAATAGTTTTACCTGTGCATTAACTTTGCAAATTCACTACACAATTCTTACACACTAAGGGTCCATTTAAACACATGCTAATGCAAATCTCAGTATCACCGATTTCACCTTGAAATACGTACAAACGGATATCCGTCTTACCGTTACATGTTTTTGATCTAAGACATGCACAATCTAGCTATTCTGATGAAAAATTCTAATCTGACATGTGAAAAGCATTTTTACCACAGAACTGTGCATTTCACAGACATATTTCTCGTTCTGTGAAGCCTTGTACTTTCTCATTTGGTTTCTTTTCTTTCGGCCCTCTATCTGTGTCGTGCATCTGCTGAGGAGACACCATGTACTGCAGGACTGCTGCTTATCAGTCTGATCAATGCAAGCAGGAAACATACTGATTAGAATATGAACAGACCGCAGAGAGGAAAATATGGTCACACACACAAACACACACACACAGGCAAGGCAGTCCAAGCCGCTAAGTTTGCGAAATATTTGTCTTTTCTCTTTGCAAATGCAATTATTCAGATTTAATTTCACAGTAACACCACATGCTATAAAGTACACTCTTAATATATGAACAAGACCAAGTGTAATTTCTCCCTTCAGTCAGGATTGAGTCAATTGGAAGACACAAAAACTTCCAATTTACAAGCAGTCCATTTCTTAAAGCTCACATTTGAGTTCACACGGCAACTTCTGATACTCAGTCAGTCCTCTTGCTTTGAGGAGCAGTGGGGTGTGTACAGGTCTCCTCTGCATTGTGAAAAGCTAAAATGCAGTTTTTAAAGAAGTCCAGAAGCTTAACTGCATTCTCACTACCATTGTTAAAGTTCCAAACATTGACTTTCGGCTGGGCAAACAATGCTCGACTGAAGCAGCTGTGAAACAATGATACTCTGACTGGATTTGGGGAACATGAACTTGATGATTCGCGCTTTAAGCCACTTTGTGTTGATTTCTTATGGGCTATTTATTTAGTTTGAGGTCATTCCTTATATTTTTCACTTGTGCAATAGCCATTGCTTGCTTATTCAACAAAAACATGTCATATTTGCTTCTTTTTTTTGTTTCAAGTAAAATTTATCAGCATATATTGGATATATAGTTTTTATATACACTTCGGCAGCCAACAGTCCCTTCTGAGGCAGCTTCAGATTCCTTGTGGGAATGTCAAAGTGTTTTTGTATTTGTTTGTTCAAATCTGTGCGTATTTTTATTTCAGCTATTAACCGCATTAAGATGCAGATTAAAGGAGGGAGCAGTACAAACCCTGGTCAGTAAGTTGTGTTGACTTACCTTGGACCTCCCGCAGGGACTCGACTATGAAGTCTACCTAACACTGTGTAGCAGGACCAAGAAAAACATGTGCTTTAATAGGAATCATTATTAATATACTGTAGAATTTATATTTAAAATGAGATTTACTGAAAGGATGTCTTTGTTCAGTGATAATCTATGAAATGTATGAAGGCACGCTAGATGTTAACAACTATTAATAAAGAGATCTAAAAGTCATGTTAAATATAAATGAAACTGTCATCAGTTTTTTTTAAATATTTGGAGCGACAAGTTCGAAAGTCCAGTGGTGAAGATTTAGTGTTGAAAACGTTATTAAAAGTAAGTAGCACTAAATCAGCGAGCACAGGGTCTGTTGACGCTTGAATATGGTCCATTATGATGTGAATTCATTTGAAAAAGACATAAATAAAACTTCTCCTTTTCCAAAGCCTCACTTCCTTGCCCTTGCCAAGAAACATGGCGATTATTTTCTCAAAAATATCCATTAACAACAATCAGCAACCACATAAATTCCCAGCTGAGCAGCCAACAAAAACACAACGCAATCAATCCAATTTCTTTCCCTGAAAAATCCCTGCTACAAATTACTGCCACCCATTATTATTAGGGCTGCCATTTTGACTGTTACAAACCAGAATCAAAGATTGTATCTGAAAGACAACTTCCTGTTGTGGGACCGGGCATACTGCTTTCTGTTGTTATTGTTTCTGCGCAACAATCTTCTCGTATATCCAGATAAGTCGGCACATAAAACCATGTGTAGAGCATTTTATGACAGATTTCTGACTTGAGAAAGAGTCATAATGGCGAGTAGTGTTTGCTTTAGATTGCTATTTAAAGCCAGTTGTCTTTGGCCGACAGAAGGCGCAAAGTGGGGGGATTGAAAAGGGGGCCTATCAATTACTGACCCCAATGGTCAACCTCCTGGCTCATATGGACTCCCATTTTCCACACACATACAGAGCCACAGGTTAAGTCTGGGGTTTTGGAAGGATCCCAGGGTGAACATTAATTTCTTAATGCATTTTGGATCCCATGGGGGCTGTCCTCAAGAGTAGGCCACACGGGACCACTCTGCCAACTCTCATAATAGGATTGAGTGATTGTGAAGTATGTGGTGCAAGTGTGTGTGCATTTGTGTGTGTATTTCATCTTTGTAGTTCAAATGTACGTCTTTTAAAAAAACCTCCTGTATATTTCTTCTTTCTTGGATTTTCCCCCTATTTTAGCTTTTTTTAAATATCACACTTGCGTGTGTGTGGTCGACGTCTATGTCGTGTAAAGGAAAATAAAGCCGTCATTAATTAGCAAGGTTGAGTTCCTCTTGGAGGTTTGTTATTGCTATGTCTGAAGCGGGAGGGAGGCAGACGGCTAATTGATCGACAGGCTCTCTGGGACTCGGTAATGATAATCAATATTGACACATGTTTTCTACCCTCGCCATAAGTCATAAACATCCCCACGCAGGCATCTCCACGGACGGCTGAGTGTGTGTACGCCTGTGGCGCACAAACAAAAACAACCAGCATATTGAAATTTAGAATGGAGACGAAATGGAAAATGTCTGCACAGACAAGCTTTGGACCTTTTTTGGATTAAACTACAGTTAAAAGTTTAGTCTAAAAATAAGATCTGGTACTTTTTATTCTAGTCGACATTACTTGTATGATGATTTTAATTTGATAAACCAGCATTCATTAAAAGAGCAATTTGATGCAGAAAAACCAAAGATGGTTTCTTTTTGACGCAACCATTCTGTTGTTTCACCGCCAGAGGCAATGACATTTTACTTTAATACTGTGAAATGTCCCCCCTTAATATATGTTTTTGAATAGACCCTTAGCAAATGTTGGTCTATGTTTTTGTGGTTACATGTAAAAATATTTGACTTTTTCTTTTTTTCATATTTCTGTAACACTTCAATAAAGGCATCTGCTTTGTCAACAGACTTGAAAATAGGGATAGACCTTAACACCAGTATATCAGCAGCACAAAATGGTCAGCTATTGTCCCAAAGCCCCCCATTGCCTCAGCTTTCCCAAAGCCCCACGGAGGAACGGCAACACAATATGGCAGCCTTTTTAGAAGCAGGAGGTCAGGGTCTTGGTGGCACGAGGGGGCGATGATGAAAAAGAACATTTGGGTCACTGAGCAATTACCAATGCTCTCCATCACAATAAATGGACCTGCACATACTTCCCCCTCAATTAATGCATTAGAGGGGTCGGAGGTTATGTAAGCACTATCCTCTCTGCCAGAACTGGGAGGAGTGTCATAATCCAGGAAGTGTGGTACTCAAAACCTGATTGGCTGTCTGTGAATGTTTAGCTTGAATGTCAAAAGAAAACTAAAGGGGGAGGGGGGTTTGGGGGGCAAGGAAAGTGCTGTGCTGGTTGAGTTTTGTTCGTTGTAGTGCTGTCTTATTGAGAACTTTTACATGCTACAGCTTGGCCAGAATTTCATAATTCTTCACATTTTACTCAAAATAAAGCTAAAAAGACACGTTTTGACTGAACAAAATAGCCTTGACAAATGGCCAGTATACACAACCTCCCACTGAGACAAACTTTAAAAGCTTCCTCAGTATTTGTATAGTATAATATAGTATAAAAGCATATTTTTCATGGTAAATCAGTCAAACTTTACTTTGGCTTTTTCTACAAGCGGAAAAATTGAAGGATGTATTACATGTCTAACCTGTACATCCAGAAATAATCCCACAAGCTTAACTGGAAATTGTAAGTAACTGAAGTTGTGTTTGGATAGAGGCCCTTAACAGGAGGAAGGCAACACAAACTCACGCACCGTACCACAGACAGAAGCCCTCACTGTTTATTTATTCAAATAGTGCCATGAATGGTGTATTATACTAGCTTTCATCTGTCAGGTGAAGGTGTAGCACTTTTCCCTTCTCCCTTTCTCTCCCTCTGTGTTTCTATTAGAGGGGTTGAAAGCGAGAGCACCGTCAGTCCTTGTGCCTCGGGCAACATTCCACGTTCATGCTGAACACACACACAAGCTCACACACCTCGCTAGTTAAAGCTTTCTAGGAAATGTGGGTTGACCTCTTCATTCCTCACTATACCACCCCATAAAGAGACAAAGAGAAGTCAAGCCCATAATACTGTCGTATATGTGGTCATTGGTGTTTGGGACAGCTTGGTTATAAGACCATTTTAAATACTCCATGTGATCATATTTGCTGCTTGTCCTGCAGTAGAATGTACGTATAGCATTACTTCCCGATACTGGCCTTTAGGCAATGGTTGATTAATGAAACACTTACCGGTACTATTGAACAGCATAGTTAATGTTAGTTAATAATTATTGATATATTACGTAGTTATCTACTTTATCTTTATCTTGACATCTGGATAAATAAAATGCAACATCTTTAGTGGTTCAGATTATTTAAGAAGTTTTTTGGGTCGTAGTGTTACCTCTCATGGCCAGGTTGTTTCCGAAATGACTAATTTGTTCATTTATTCCCTAACAGAATATTCACTTAATAGTTTACTCCGTGATGAGAAAGTTATGTTTATGCTATGAATCAGCATTGCTTTTACAACATCACTGAAAGGTGTGGTGTCACATAATAGCATTTTAATGTCTCTCAAAAGTGAAGTATTGAATTGTGTTTTCTCTTTTAGCAAGAAGCAGCCGATATGTCATGGACATTTTTCCATTGCAGTAATTATGTTAAGACTCCACGGGGAGCTATTTTGGAAGATAATTGTTTCCTTGGCTGAAAGAGATGGGAAAGCAGACACTGAGGTAATCTTAGACAAGCTGACCATCTTTTGTCAGGGGTTCTACTACGAAAGTTCTAGGTCAACTTAATAAGTTATAAACATTCCTATTTAAAAGACACTTTCTTAATGCACCTCACCTCTGTTAAGTATGACCATGAGCAACAGTGTGTAAAGTTTCCTCACACAGTTTTAACTAAAGGACATTTAAATTTTTTATGTGATGTTGCGTTCTATCTGCTCCAATAAATTCAAGTCTAGATATTCAAACAGGCCTGTAAGTTCATTGCACCTCAATACAATATTATCAAACGTTGTTCCATCCTGTATGTTAATAGAATATATTTGATCAGAAAGTAAAGTTCATGCAGTCCATGAAATCATGCCACAAGCTGATACTAACGCTGAAATTGTAAAAAGGGAGCAGGGTTGCACTCCATCAACACCAGTCAATCATTCACCAATAATAGCAGTTAAAATCCTCCCTAAAGCACTTGTTATATTTCTGTGTGTGTGTGTGTGTGTGTGTGTGTGTGTGTGTGTGTGTGTGTGTGTGTGTGTGTGTGTGTGTGTGTGTGTGTGTGTGTGTGTGTGTGTGTGTGTGTGTGTGTGCATTCATGTGTGTTTACAAGGCTAGTTGAGGCCATGTTATATTGAGTTTTAAGAGTGTGTGTGTTGAGGGGGGTTGAACACACAGGGACAGTCTTTTTCTCAGTGGCAAGACTTTGAAGTCGGGGCAGTTCTCTCTTTGAGGTGGTCTATCCCCCGTTCTCAACAGCGTTAATCATGCGTGAAGAGAACATGCTCGCTCTGTGGTCGGCCGGGCATTGCTACTGATGGCTTCCCTTGGCCTCCATGTAGGGTGGAGGGGTGAGGCTCAAGGGGGGGTGGCAGGCCTGATTAACATGGCCAAAGGCTAACGCATTCAAAAGAAGGCGCAACAAATAAATATACGGGGTCAACTCGTTCAGCCGTAGCTACAAAGGTAGAAGGGTTAAAGGCAGTTGAAATGTACAACAAGGAAGATTTTGTTTTTCTTTATAAGGTAATAGAGAGGGGTATGCAGATCTGCTCTAGGGTTAGTACATGCAAAACGGAACACCATGGTCAAAAGTACGAGGGGACTTTTACTACTTTTGTGTGCCTTTGGTGAGTAACTGGTTTTCACGGTTTGGCCTTAACACCTTAGCACCAGAAATCTTATTTCAAAGCATAAAGTGCTATTGCCCAACATGGCACTTCTGATGTACTCCCATATATTCAAGTCTGATCTGGATTTTTCCTTGAAACGACACACTTCAAATTAAGTGTTATTGGGGCCTTGAATTGTCCTAATGCATGCTGCTCCCTCACACATAGAGATCAGTACACTCTCACACTGGGTTTTTTTCTTGAGCTGATGGTTTTCCAATCTTCCCAAAACACATTAACTTTCTTTGTGTAAATGGACTTAATTAACTTTTGTCTAACTTTATGCTGATTATTTGGTGAAGTGTGCAAAGAAAGAATAATGACGGTTTGTTTGTGTGCAAGGTGTGGAAGAAATTGGCTGGCTTTCAAAGGGACATTCCCCCTATCCTATCCAACAAAACTCTCGTGCCAGGTTAAAATGTGTAGTGAACAGCTTTAACATTAAACTAGAGGCTGTTGCAGCATTTTTGGTGTCTTCATATAGCTCTATCGTGTCAATCCATGGTCATATTAATAATTGTTTAGGAAGAAATGTTGTTGGGCGAGTCAGGAAAGAAGTGTAAGCGATTGCAAGGCTTAAGGAAATTATAGCCGAGGGAAAAAGAGCAAGAGAGAGGAAATGGGGGTGGAGGGAAGGACTTTTAGCACGGGGAGGCACAGACAGTTGAGTCATATTTCAGGCCTGATTGGAACTGACAAAGTGTTATTGGAGGACTCAGTCCCCACAGCATTGTTTGCTTTAGAAAGTCAGGGCCAGATTTATTATGACTGAAAAACATTAGAGAGATCGGAAGTGGGGACAGCGCAGGGAGCACGGCATGTCTGTCTGCACACTGAGAAAAGGAACTTTAGAGGGCTCATATTGAGATGTATTAGGCCAGATCTGACATTTTATGCAGTTCATAAAAAAGATTTAAAAGTGTGGTGTTGAAAACGCTAATGCAGTCAAAGGAATGACTGAATATTACAAATATAAACCTGTCACTGCCCACAGTCTGTAGTTCTCCATTAGTTCACTCATGGAGACAAATGGCTGCCATTTGCCACATTTAGTGTTATGGCCGTTGGGGTTGAGGGGCTGAGAAGACAGATAAGCGTAGACATCTCATGAGTATACATTGTTTTTATCTCTGCACAAAGCCCACAGTGGCTCTGTAATATCCAAAGTGTGAAGCTGCCCTGCCTGGTGTCTTACTCAAAGACAGTTTTACTTGGAGCCTCGAAAGGTCTATATATTAGAAAAAGTTTCAGTAATAAACGATAAGATTACATTCATAAAAAACAAGTTGACCTTAAACACAAAATACATCACATAACTGATTACTCATTTGGAATTGCTTTCAAACTCTCCGATTTGACTCAACTTTACTAAGCTTGACTTTAGGTTAACTAAAGTAAATGTTGTATGGTAGCCAATATAAACACAAAGTCCCTGGTTGCATACCTTGATTGCATATAGCCGTATCTTCACCTGAATTTTCTCTGTTTCTCTGCTTTCAAATAAAGTAGAATTGTTATTTAAAATTTGCCCAGAATTCTACAATCTGCACTAATAAACAACACCCTAAATAAAAACCTTGCCTTCAACTGCACTTCTCATTGAAGCAAATTATGCAAATAAAAGCCATTCTATGAAGTATACAGTATTGAAGGATGTTGCTCAGGAGTTAGTCGCAGGGTTAGCAATTTGAAGTCCCCTTTTGATGATGTGGCCCAAAGGCTGGTAGAAAGCTTCTAGAAAAAAGTTGTGTTGATGATGTCCTCTATAGACAGACGTGTAATAAATATGGGGCCGTTGCTACAAAAAGTGCATGTTGCTCGCCCAACTTTCTAAATGTATATAAAAGTTAACACAGGCAGAAAAACAATGACTGCCAGAGCAGGGCGCTCTCATCCTGGCCAGCGCTCATACATGTTTTCATAGTTAATGGACAGTGTGGAGAGGCTAAGCTCACTGTATTTGAGTAACCTCAGCCTGACCCCCTACTCACCCCTCCCCTTTCCCCCCCGGAGGAGAGAGAGGAAAAGACGGGGGTGGCAGGGCCACATCGGAGCATTCAGGGCCCCAAGTGAATGAAGGCTCTAGCTGGTGGTTGCTGTGTTGTGTTTGGCTTGGCACCATCTGTCCACACAGTGCCGTGGCACCTACAGCCAAAATCAGCTGACTGCTGCACAGTGTTCAACTTGCTTAAATGTTTGTTGGTTTAGCAGAGTTAATTTTTTGAAAAACCAAAGCTACAATGTTGTGCAACACTGATTTAAAACACAATTTTCGAGTTTGATTTGACAAAAATAAATAAATACAGTACAGCTAAAACTATGTGTTGGTGTGGGGCATTAGTTATTTGACAGAAAACGTATATTTGATCAATTAAGTAATCATTTAACTCCTTAAAAAAAAAGATACTTAACTTCTCTTTGTCTTTTTGTCTTAGTAGATTGAGTCTGGATCTTGGACTGTTGGTCAAAAATAATGAAGTCATTTGGAATTGTTATTTTGGCTTTAGAAACTTTTAATTAACATTTTTCACAGTTTATATAATTTTTTTATAGACTAAAAACTTAGCTGAAATAATGGTTGAATAAATGTTAGTTGCTGCCTTTTAAAATCATAACAATTAGGCATTTTGCCATATTAAATGCAACAAGAAACATCAAGGACTGGATAGGGTTTCTTATTGGCAACGCGACAGGCAGCCTCACACATCTAGCAGTGATGGAGCAGTTGTCAGTCAACTACAGCTTGAGCTGCAAAGCCAAAATGGAAACGATAAAGTGTACTGAAAGATGCAGATAAAGGGACGTCAGAGTGGAGGAGTTGATTAACGAGAAACTATACAGAGATGTGGGGATCGGAGGAAAGAGTTAGCGAAAGGGAAATAGCCTGGCAGATGTGAGCTGGCTTGGCTGTGGCACAGTGCAAAGCTCTTTTGCAGGAGAGAAATCCAGCGGGTCCTGAGCAGGTGGAGACAGTGCCAAGAACTGAGCTGCCTGACAGATGACACAGACAGAAAATGAGGAAGGCAGCAAGGTGAGGTGAGGAGAAAGAGAGAGAAAAGACCTCAGGGCCTCTCAAATTATTTCAGGTTATAGACTGTTAAAATAGACCAGACACCAATTTTGCTTTTTCTAACCAAGCACGTTTTTTTTTTTTTTTAAATAAATGACCTGGTAGCTTTTTTTAAATTATTTATTTATCTTCACTAATCTGTCATCGAATCATTATGTCGACCCTCTTGTTCAGACACCCACTTTTTGCAGGACAGGGTTCAACCAAAGTGCCACCAGTTCATAACATAACAGTCACTTTCAATCCCCCAAAGGAATCTGGTCATATTCCGTCTTCCACCCCTTGTCCCTCTCAGAAACAGCAAGGGTGGGTTCTGGTTTTTGGGGGAGATAAGTTCACAGTCTGATCCCACGTGAGGGTTCCTTGGCCGGGTCACAGAGTCGTGCCGGGGTCAGCGTGGATGTGCTGATCTGGGAGCGATTAGCCTAATACGATTATCCGTGATATGACACGCTAGCAGGGCCAGGTGTTAGCTGAGGAGCCATAACTGTCGGCTATAGGGGATCATGGCCTGATGCGTTTTTAAGGACACAAGTAGAAGCTGGAGTTTAGGTGTTATATAGTCTTTGTTTTTAAAAATGGAATCTGGGATTTGTCCCTTCCCATACAACACAGTACAGCAGGCCAGGTGCACAAAGACCCTCACTCCGGTATTACATTGTATAATCCCAAATGTATACAACGTAAGAGTGACTTCTTTACAATACATTTCCTAAATAGCCGGCTTTAAACCATTTTAAGTTGAGACCCTTTAATGTGGAGTAGTATCCACATTTTAAATGAAGGTAATCCTGTGTTTTGTAGAATTGTCAAACACTGATGTTCTTTTGGTTGGTTTTGTGTTCAAGTCTTAGATAAGTGATACTATCCACAATCTTTTTTTCCAGAAATGTTTTTTCTTCCATCTTAATTTCTTCCCTTTATCGTTATTTAATCCTGCATTGATATCTTGCTATCCCTTCGAATGTCCTAACTCTTGGGTTATTTTTTGTTTTTAGCGCTGTAAATAAAGTTCTCAAATGGTTCTATACAGAATTGTGCTGGAATAGTTTTCCACACTATCAAATAATTTGAGAGGTAAATTGTATGATGAGCAAACTTATGAAAGATGCTAAACTACGTAGATTTATACACATAAGCGCGCTTTCCTTTTCCAAATCCATACTTAAACAGCTTAGACGCTGAGTCATTACACAACCTTCATATATCTTTTGGCAACATCTAGGTTAGTAATTAGAGCAGAACAAGCTGTAAAACTTTTTTTTTGTTTGACAAAACAAAGGAAAACTCACTAAACTTAAAATCTGAGGAAGATGATGAGGCTGATGAGGACTGATTGTTTGACCTTTAACCTGGGCGTGGGTCCAGGCAGGCCCCAGACGGGCAAACAGACGCTGTTGGTTCTGGCCATGGACACCGGCTGTGATATGTTTTCTTGGAACCAGAGAGAAGGGAGTCGGGGCTTTTTAAATATAGCGGATATCATTTATTTTTTAATATATAGGAGTTTGGAGTGTCTGCACGAACTGCATTCAAAGACTTTTCGACCAATAAGATCTGCGGTGGACACTGAACTTACAAGGCTATAAGTTAAGTCAATAACAGCTGGGGACTGCTGTTTCAAATCCCATTATTTCTTTAAACCCCTGACTTTATATAAGAACACTGTGTGTGTGTGTGTGTGTGTGTGTGTGTGTGTGTGTGTGTGTGTGTGTGTGTGTGTGTGTGTGTGTGTGTGTGTGTGTGTGTGTGTGTGTGGAAAGAGTAAAGCTCAGCAAAGCACTGAAGACCATGTCAGTCAGGTGGTGCAGGTGTGGTGTCTGTGTCTGTCCGTCCTCTCCAGTCATCAGCACATAAAGAATTGAGCTTTGTGCCATACACGCTCATGTTACCTCAACTTTAACCTGTGGACAAACCGGCAAGAGTGAGGGACATGGGTTTGTTACCTGTAAAAGACTGTGGGAATGACCCAGAAGAGTTGTGGGTCAGCACCCGGTTACACTTCCTTATGGAGTTACCACTGACTCTTAAGATGTTTTAAATGTAATCAAGGATGGGCAAGGGTGCGTCACTAATAGATAATGAATAGCTCTCATAAATCAAGGGATATTATTGCTCCATATAGTGTGTAATTTGTGATGGAACTGACCAAAGAATGGTAATAATATGTAATGGGTTATGCGTTCAATAGCACTTATTTACCAAACCAAGAAAGATTTCAGAAAATAAGAATCTCACAAAGCAATGGACCAGCAACAGACTGTACCACTCTTATTTAGTCTGTTCCAACAAGTGCTTAGACAGTTCCACAAAGTCCCTCCTGTTGGAACACCTGGCTGTTTCAAGGGGCTCCTCAAGGACCTTGAGGTCCAGGGATTGATCCCGGAGCTTCCTTAGCCCGAGCCCCGGGGCCACCTTGCCTTTTGTTCCCGGGGCGGAAAGACTGCTCGGATTCCTCGCTCCCATTCCAAGCTCCGTAAGAGAATACCCCAACTACATGGGGTCCAAGGAGTGGTCATGACACCAAGTACATGTGAATGCATTCATTTGTGTGTGTTTGTTGATCTGCGTTCTTAATTGAGTGACCGGCTGAATGACTGGAGCTGAATAGTGCACCTGCATCATTGTTGGAAGTGCACTGGCCTGACCCCCAACCCCTGACTTTTGGCGTGTAACTGTAAACCTGGAAATACAGCAGGGGTGTATAAAAGACCTACCGATGTAGGGACACCTTGTGTACATGTGAATTTGCACTCTATCCATATCAGGGTGTGCATGAAAGCATGTGTTTAAACTGCGTAGTTGGGTCATCTGTGGATTCCTTTTCCCTTGAAACTTCAAGGCAACGCTTGTTGATGGAAAATGCAAGACTTCCTACATGAGTGAACAATAGTGTCAGAGTCCCAAGTCGAGGGTTCAAACAAAGGGCCCAGGAAGTGTACAGAAGCCAGTTTGGCAGCTTGGAACATGTGAAGCCAGCTGTGAAGGACATTAGGCTAGGACGCCAAGGCCGCTGAGAACTACAGCATACAGTACAGTATGTTTGAGATGAGAACTCAGAGCCAAACTCCATGACTGGCCCCAGCTGTCCCTTTAAGAGCTGGGTTATTACTAGCTTTATTGTTATTACTGCCTGTTTTTTAAAGGGGCAGGCGAGCCAGGGGAATAATCCGCCCGTCAGCACTCACATTAATGGCCTAATTGGTCTCTTCTCTCTCAGTCATAACGCAGGCCTCACGGAAATGCTAAGCCCTCAGAGCCCCTCACGCTTAAATTCCCAAGAAATGCATGATGTCTCTGCAAAGTGGAGCTGTCACTACCCTTCTCTCTCTCATTCACATTGTTGTCATTCCTGTTTTTTCTCCCTCCTTTTTTCTGTTTCCCTCCATCATGCTGTGCGTCATTTGTGGCACCAACTTGGAGAGAACTTCAGTGGGTTTAACCTCCAGGCTTAAAGTTGGTGATGTGTTGTCACCCATATGGCTAATGTGTATAAAGGAGATGATTAGCAGAATTACATACAATAAAGAATGGCTCATTGGGGATTTTTTTTCACTTGCTTTTTAAATGTACTGGATTTGACATCAAGGGATGTTTCCAGTGTCTTGAACTGTTGCCGTTAATTGGGAAGTTGACTTTAAGATTTTAATGTTAAACATTACTTGTCGCCGTCGGGGTGTATGATAAATTGATTACTTGATGAAAGGAAAAGTACGATACAATCATTTTAGTAATTAATGCCATCATCTCAAACAAGGGAATTTGCTGCTTCTCTCTCTTATTTATTTGGCAATGAAAATACAAGGAGAATGTTACCCGAAAGTCTGATATTCTTGTGTGCATTTTTTAAATAGTTTCCTTACATTGTATTGATTATAAGTGGAATCACATTGTTATGATATGACTATACTTTGTCCTTTTACAAAATAATGTGGTCCAAATGAATGATTGTGAAAAGATTATGTTGAAAATTCCCTCTTAAGTTTACTTGCTTATATATGCTTGATTTCTAGATGCCTATGACATGTAAGATTTCTTCATTTCCATAAACAGATTCTACCCTGATAACCTATGGCTTCATGGATAAATCATTCAATCATTTAAGCACTAAATCCGCTCAGGGAACCAAAAACCTGATTTTTAAGATTATATGCAGTGTTATGTTATTAATTTGCCTTATGGGCAAATATTCTCTTTAGTGTCAGTTTATTGTTGTTATCATCAGCACTACCTGTCGGATCAGCCTAAACCATAGGGATATGATAGCAAAGAGCATGTTTTCACCACTAATTAGGACGCTTTAGTTTCCCTTCGTTGGCCCAAATTATGCGGACACCGGCAAAGTATTCTCTCCTTACAGGTAACAACAAAACTAAATGCAAATTGCCTCCTAAAAACTAGCGGATGGGCACTCCATCCAGACAAAACTGGACTCATCTTTGTTGGATCTCTTGCCTCCCTTGTCTCTTTGGTATCCGTTGGTATAATCACATCACACAACCGCCCAGTTAGTGAGTTTGGGTCTGTCCTGTGCATTTTACTGATGTCACTTCACAGGATTTCTGGATATTGAAGTTCACATCTTTCATTTGGTTCATACTGCTACTTCAAGCCTTTAAACTGCCCAATACAGCTTCACTGGCAGCCAGGTGCTTAATTTGAGGAGTTAGAGGTGTTAATGCCTTGCTAGAAGGCAATATAGCAGTAGGCTTTTCAATTTTTGCTAAAATGTGGTTACTTGCTTCAAGCTTTCCCTTTCGCTTCTTGCAGGAGAATGGAATTGAGAGTTGCAAAGTAAATGAAAGACACCTTTCATGTCAGACAGCAACTAAGATACAATGTCTCAGTTTGTTAGCACCAGCTATTAGTTTTTCAAATTATATAATCATTTTTGTTCCAAGCAAGACCAAAGTATGTGGAAACGTCAACACATCCCCTATATAATCTAATCGTTTAGCTGGCTTGCAACTTTTCTAAATGTTCTCAGTGTCAACCCGGAGAGCTTTCCATCACTTGTGTTCCCCGCGAGTCGTGTGCAGGAGAGGTCAGCCACAGTGTGAACGCAGCTATCTGCAGACTGGGGGTTATCCAGCTAAATTAAGAGATTAGTACAATGTGAACCACCACAGGTGGATGCAGTTATTCTATAATTTCCTAAACTTAATTAAATCAGCAACAGAGTTAGTACGAAGAAGCCTGAGCGATCAACGCCTATCAACATGGCCATCAACATAACCGACTACTCAGTAGTTTAATTTTCCATTTAGCCCCTTCTCCTGCTCCCCTTTAGCCAACTGAGAAAGTAAAACATGAATACACACACACACACACACACACACACACACACACACACACTTAACAAATAATCTATATTTATGATGGAAGGAACAACCGAACTTCAACGTACATAACCATAAAGTACGGAAGTTTTTCTTGGCTCGTAACGACCAGCGAACTAATTGGTTACCTGAGTGTTTGCTTCGTCACGTATTCCGGTATAAAACAGTCTAACATTGTTTTATACGTCGAATCGTTTATGTAACAGTGTCCTTTACGCTGAACTACCAGTCTTTTTGAAAACCCTTTTAAGAAGTATGATTAAAACTTGGTTGTACTTAACTCCAAGGTGACCATGTTCCTCTAGTATAAAACTAGCATTAACAATTTGGGGGCAAAACTCAACGAGTAGTTCTTGAAACTTTGCTTGTACGTGTAGTAACATGTACTGATGTTCACAAACCAAGCTCGAGTGTTTAATGGTAGTTATCATACTTTTGGGGTACCACGTTAACCTTGACCTGATTCCGGACTGATTTTGGATTCCCCTATGTGAATTGTTTATAAATGACGTGTGCACTGGATGAAAACCGATGTCACCAATGTAGCGGAAACTCCGACTAACTAGTCAAAGAGGTACATCCGCACGTCACTACTCAGCTGATTTCTTGTATTTCCGGTATATTGATTCGTTGACACAAAAACTAGCACCTAATGATTACACATTTAACGTAGTTAGATGAGACATTTCCTTTTTCATATTTTGGTTGACATAAATTCCGTGTGAGCATTAAAGTAGTAACAGAGTTTCATACGGTGTATGAAAATAAAGAGGAGTAACGGAAGTTCGAAGAGATATTGTACATATTTATTTTACCATCTTAGTTGTTAGACAGGTCTATCGATCAGTGTCTTTCTGAAAAGGTCTATTGCCTTACTAAACGAAGTCGTGTTTGGTCTGGTTGTAAGACAGGGAACAATAGGAGTAATATTTTTCGGCACGTTGTTCACAATTGGTTTTAGCTCCGCTCACCCAAAAAGAACCAAAGTTCAATAATTGGCCTAAAACCCAGCAGACTACGTACCGCCCTGCTTACTCTTTACATCGAAGTGGATTAGTTCTGTGTCCCCATTGTACACCGATTTTCCGCTGCAGAGTACAAAAACCAGTTAAAAGTGTAATTGGTAAATTCTTTTATCACTGTCCTGTAATATTTCAGGAGTGTGGGAGGCGGAGGAGAGGAGGAGTAGTACACAACCATTCTCTCTCTTATACACAAATCAGATAATTTTCTCTGTCGCCGTACGAAACCCCTCCACTGGGACCCCGACCTACTGTTCAAAGTCAATGTGGTTGTGTACTCGAGAAGGGTTTGGGGTGGGGGTATTTTTGTGTGTGTGTTTTGGATGGTTCGTATGGTTGACCTCGAGATGAAAGAAGTGGAGGTTGGAGTTTGAGGATTGGAGACTAGAACCAACTAGACGTTCCCCGTGGTCACACACACACACACACACACATATATATATATATATATATATATATATATATATATATATATATATATATTATCATATTATATATATATAATATCATATATATATATTATAATATATAATATATATATATATATATATATATACACAACACACA
>NW_011338489.1:689620-716022 GCF_000735185.1 Notothenia coriiceps
TTTGACTAGTGTTATTTCCATAATTCTGCTGCTAGAAAAACAGACAAACTGAGCCAAATAGATATTTACAGAGTTAAAAATGTCTCAGCAAAATAAGTAATATTGCTAATATTACTTAGAAATAAGCAATAACTCATAGTATTTATTTGGGGTGGGCTCTGGTGAGGGGGGGTTGTATGAGGAGGAAGAAGGGAAGACTAGGTCGTGGTGGGGGGGTAGCGGTGTGCCAGAAGGGGTCCCGAAGTGAGTCAGAAGAGCCTCCATACTCTCCCCCACCTCCCTCCCTCTCATACAGGCTCTTCAGAGAGCTGCTGGCTGGCCGTGCTGTTGAACTTGGCCTTGCCGTCACTCCAGGGTAACCCAACACCCAGCACAGAGGGGCCTGACAGACCTGGGGACGAGGGGGGCCGGGGGGGCAGGGGCCCGCTGGGACGCAGAGTGCATTTCAAACCCATCAGTGTCAGTTAGTTCACTAAGTGGTGACATAATCACCATCGCCATGGCTGCTCCTTTGGGAGAGCCAGGCAGGCAGGGAGGGAGAGGCGGTGGGAGCCTGAAGTCTCCCCCCTCCACCCCCCTTCGCCCCGAGAAGATTTAACCAATCTGCTGTTCTGCTGTACTGGTACCTATGTCCAAACCATGGGGATATGAAGATACATTACACTGGTCAAAACGATCTATGGATCCAAGTCCACAGGTTTTTATGTTTTAACATTTTTATTTTATAAGGGGCCACAGGTTCCAAGCCACCGGTTTAAAATGAAATGTATCTCCTAGGAAGAAACTAGATTCAAAATTGCATGCTTTGAAAATTGATCTGTAGTTATTGAAACTGTAGCAAATGCAGCAACACTGTCTGAATATATGATCCTGTCGGGAAACATGACTTATTGATTACTAACTGAGATAACTTTAGTGTAGGCTCTTAACTGAGATAAGATATTTTGCATAACATTTTGTTTTTGTGTGTTATTGGCCAAAAAACCCACTTATAAGACCCAATGTAATTAATTTTGTAAAACAATTAAACATAAAGAAAATCCAAGGGCACTCTAGGTCAACAGTTAATTCAATAATTCATATTTAATTTTATCGTAAACATGTTAATACAGGAAAGTGTATGATTGGTTTAGCAAAAGCTCCCAAAAACCAACTGCTTGTTTTTTCGTAATTATTAATTGTGTGCAGTTTAAGAGGTGACAACATGAATACGTCCTATTGAAGTCACTTTTAAGCAGCATCGAGTGTCACTGACTAGTTTCCTGTATCAAGCCACATGAATAGTTAGGAAACTACCGGGGTGTCACAGGAAGACAACAGGTCAGATCCAAATGACTGGCACAACTTTTCACAGAGAACTTGAAAGTGATGTTTTTTCACATCTCACCTACGTGTTTCCATCTCTTCAAATACTGTAAACGGAAGGAGCATGTGCATCCATCCTGACAGCAACTCTTAAAGTTACAGGCTGCCTTGTTGTAGCAGTATGGATTGCTTCTCCAAAAATATTGATATGAGTCAACATGCAACCTCAGAAGAAATGCAAAAGAAGCACATTTCTTATCTGATTACTAAACACATGGTTGAGGTCTGAAATCTTAAAGGAAAGAAATATCTACTGATAAGAGACTCATAGAATGTCTGAAACGCAACTTTAAATATAATGTTACATTCATTTCGAGGATGCTTTGCAAAATTGTGGCTTAAACCTACATTTAAACAAGACCTACAATTGGCAGTATGTTATTATCGCCAAACAAAAACTTGCAAACTACACAGCATACTGCTACATTTAATTGGAAGTAGATATTTATCATTTTTGGAGATTGGGTTGGGCAGAAATGCATACACAGTGTTGATGGGTGGGAAGCTGGTGAGGGATCATGACTTTGATGGGCCATGTACCATTAGAAAATGTGTCCAATGCAGAGTCCAGAATTGAGTAGAAATATCTAAATTCGGCAAATCCTTTTTTTAATAGCTGCTTATTAATTGCATATAAAACCAATTAATCTTTGTCTATTTTGTTAAATGAAAACCTAAACAGTAGAAAGGCATTTTTATCATTTATACTTATTAAGGTATCGTACAAGTATTTTGTTTCCTATCTATTTGTAGACACACTTCCCTGGTCCAGAGTGAGAGTATAAAGCAACAATGACTACATTGAAAGTGGATTACGGCAATAATAATAGTGGTAGAAACACTTACGTGCACTAAAGGGTAACAATAACCATGTAACCTTTCTTTTTCTCAGAATATTGTGTTAATAATGATATGCATAACTGTGAATCAATGCAGCGGGAAGTATGAATGAGGCATTTACCGTGAAATTCTGACTAATACATTGTCACAAAGACAGTGCTGTTTGATGTTTCCTTCCTTACCTGAGCTGTCAACACCATTCATCAAAACTAAGACCAGAAAGTTTCCCTTTTTCTTTTTTTAAATCTACATTTGGCTACTATCTCAATATGCTGACCTAAGAGTGGTGTGTCTTGGTCCTCAGAGAAGATGGCTATCATGCTGCCGAGCTATGAGTCCTCGCTCTGTCACTGCGCAGCTACAGCGTCGCTAGTGTACAGTATGTCAACGCATTGATCTTTACTCCACTTTACGGCGCTCAGTCATGGGATAAAATGTGAACAAGTGTCGGGATGACGTGATCCCCAATAACGGCCTCCCTTCCATCAACACCGGTTATCTGACTATGGACAAGACAAAGGCGCTTATCAAACAGGGCTGATAACACAGCAGCCAATTAAGATATGCTCTCTCTATCACACAATATACGCTTACTATCACTATCAAAGGGTCAGAGAAAGGGAGGGAAATGAAGAGGATCGGTAAACGAGCACACCCTGTAACCTGAGTGAAAGGAGAGTATTTTGAAATGTGTCATGGGAAGACATACCTTCAGGGATTTGGGAATTTGTCTTGTGGACAATTTGGAAGGCAGAGATGTCGTTTTTCAGTGGGCACTAGATGGCACTAATGAATGGTAATTAGAATAATCTGCTCCTGGATAAATCATTTATTATTTCTGCTCAGATAATTTTTTACAGAAGTTAAACAGCAAACTGGTTCAAGCAGTAGTGTCTTTATAATATAATAAAAACATATACACTGGTGTTATCAATGTACACAATGATATGTAAAAATAGTGTATATGAAAATATCCCATGTTGAAAATGTATATATATTGATATTAACAAAGTCAATATTTCCAAAAATACAGCTGTTTCTACCTACATGCAAAGATTCAGATGTTTTCTTTGAAGGCCTTTAACCGATTTATATTCATAGTGCTTAAAATTACGACTATCATTCTACACTGGTATGTTTTTGTGCAGCATGTTAATATATCAGCCAGCACAGAACAGAAGAATTTGCATTGAATTTGCTTTTCTATAAACATTTGATATGAATAACATTTCTGACAATTCGTTTAGTGTAAGTCTTATCTTCCTCCGGTTCATTTTTAGTTTGATAACTTTAATCAGATGTGTTCATTCATAATTAGGCACATTTCAGAAGCTCAGATTGTGTATACGAGGACCCAAATTAGACTTAAATTCCAGCAGAAAACCTCAACCTTTTTTTAGATACAGGTTTCAAGCTGTGAGGTGTTTTGTGTCTCTTGGTTGTGTGGGCATCATGTTTTTTTAAATGGAGGTTTCAGGTGGCTCTAATCTCACTATAGAATACACTATGTTTGGTTAAAACGTTGAGAATCAAAACATTTTAAGTAACTATAAGAAACAGGGGAACATGATTACCAAATTGTAATAGACAAATATGGAATTGGGTGTCAGTCCTTATGAATTGACAGGTCTTTCAAATAATCTCCTCCATCATTTTTATTCTCTAAACCAGTGGTCACCAACCTTTTTAAGCCCAAGATCACCGACCTCGGCCTAGGTGAAAGGCGAGATCTACCTATTGCAGAATTGAGTGAAAAAGACGGCCCAGACAATGCTTCCAATTTGAGGCCTTTTATATAGGCTAATTGCATCTGAATTACTGTTACAATGAAGGCTCCATAATCAGCTCACGGCATATAGGCAGGGGTAAAGTGCTATTGGGGGGCGGACCTCACCTCCTCTCGGGGGGTCCTCACCTCCTCTAGGGGGGTCCGGGGGGATGCTCCCCCGGGAAGATTTTTTTTTAAATATTGAAGTTGAAGAGCAACTTTGAGAGCTACATGAAGAGATCTATGAATACCTCTCTCAGCACCCATATGAAACAGAACTGTAAACAGATTTTCTTTTTCTTTATGGATATTTTACAAATCACTCCCCTTTTAAACTGTATTCTTGTTTTACTGACATACTATATAGTAGGCTATTTCATACCTGTTTTTCATTTATTCTCTTATTGTTTGTATAACTATAATGATCATATGAAGGTGTGCCGCGGAAATAATCTTTTGAATAATTTGTGACAAAACCGTTCTAAACACTCAAGAGTCCTTTAGCTCACCTGAGCCCCTCAGTCTGACAGGAGAGGACTCTCCTCCAGCTTGTTGTGGAAACAGCTCCTTATGTCCGTTAGTGCAGCTAGCTAACCAGATGCTAACATCACGGTCCCCGCTAGCACCGGTCCCTCTCTCTCCCTCTCTCCCTCTCTCCCACTCTATCACACTAAATGCGCTATTGCCCACACACACACATAGCCGAGCTTGAATGACACAAGCACACGTGTATTTCCATGCAACTCTCTGATTGGTCTGGTGTCTTGCCTCTGTTGCATTCACTGAACACGGGAAATTACATTCCTGCCGTTGTCTCTTGTGTCATGATGAGGTTCACGTAAAGCACGGTTAATGTATTATATTATTGAGGTTTCTCAAATATACGTCAATCAAGTGGCACCTGCTAACGGGGTGGTGGATGATAGGTTTATATCTAAAAACGTATTTTTCAAACATTATTATTTTAATTTTATTTTTCTTTCTTTTATTACTTTTTTTTTTAACGGTCCGCGATCTACCCGCGGTCGATCGCGATATACTGGTTGGCGACCACTGCTCAATGCTATTATGACAGACAAATATATAAAACAAGCACAATATTCAATAAGGATCAATAGAATAAAACATCTCAGACTCAACAGGTGCTCATACAGTCTGCACTGTGATCAGCCTTAACTCCCTTTACCAGATATGGGCGAGACATGTCAACTTAGTGTAGATGTCAAAGCTCTGGAGCGATAATGGCGGCCTGCGTGGGCCGGGTTAGTTATCATAGAGACGGGGGTCGTCGCTCTCGACCCCCTTCGTGCCACGGAGGCCGTCTAATCGTCATCTGGGCTCCGCGCTGCGCCATCCTCCTGTTTGTCGTCGGACCTTATCGTAGGCAGAGGCTTAATCTGCACCGGTGATAAGAAATGTAGCGCCTCACACACACTCACACACACTTTTACTCTCTCCTCACACTCCTGCTGTCTCCCGGTGATGCTGTGATATGTGTGCAATTGCGTCACAGATTATTCATGTCATGCCTTTTGTCATATTTATGAAGAAATACCAAGAAGTCCCTTACTTTATGCCTTCATTTTACAAATCCAGTCGTGTGACTAATGCATGAAAATGTATAGCATCCTTCACAGCTTGACATTTTGTCGTGGTTGCGTGATTGTTTGGGACAAAGCTAAATGTTGAGTTTACTCCGACTGACCCGAGTAAGCGCAGTGCAGCGAGTGAAGACATTTATCCCGCCAAACAGCTCTCGTACTTGGACTTCTTCTGATACTATCTGTCCGTTCACACACACTTTGTCTCATTAACAGCTAAAGAACCGAACATAAAATAAAGAGCAAAAACATCCGATTCTAAAGATTAGATAAAGCAAAAAGAGACAAGGTTTATCTCTAAGTGTACACGTCCTTGAGTTTCTCTGAAGGCTGCCATATAAGGTCACCCTCTCTTAGGCCCTTCATGTGGTTTAGGTAAGCTGTGAGAGCTGGCGAGACGTGCAGTGGAGAAGAAACGGATGGGGGGATGGAGGGGGAGAGAGGGAGATCATCTTGGCATGACCCCAGAGTCTCCTCTGCAGTGCTCGAGCCGGCGTCTCTGAAGATTGCAGCGTTGGGCTCAGGGACAGAGAGCGACTGCACTGCCGACACTTTCACCGCAACGCTAACAGGTGGAGCGATGTTATAATAAACTGATGAAGGTGGACTTTTTTTACATTGAAAATAGCATTTGTGAACATGCTTTATGCAGTATACTTTTTATACAAGTCTTAGATTTGAAATAAGCATTTTTTTTATCCTATCTTGTAGATATTGTAATGTAAAGACTTACACTTAGGCCAAAGAAATTTACATTTATACTCTACAAAGTGAGGTTACTTAAGTTTGGACTATTCAATCCAATCAAGAAAGCAGGCTTATAATATTTCACAGCAGAAATCCAAACAGACTTTTATTTGTATCTTTCCAAAATGTGGATTTGGGAGTGTAGTACTGTTTATAACAAAATCAGGTAGCATAAATCATATATAAATAAATACTACTAAACCATGTTTCTCTAAGACCACATTGACTAAAACTATACTTAAATAGTTACACATTTCATGGACGAATGGAAGACTAAAATGCCCATGCTTTTATTCAAATATAACCTGCTAAAAAGGGTCTAATAGATGACGCCATTACCTCTGCACTCTTAATAGAGGTAATGGGCCATTTTCTATAGCTCCAAAAACATGCTCTCAGTGCAAAATCATGTTTTTTCAAATTTGAAAGTCATGTATGAAGGTTGTTTTAAAAAGCCCAAGTTTTCCAGAACCATAAAAACAACATCAGTTTAACATTAATAACAGGAAGAAAAAATGGCCCGAAAACACAACTCCGGACATTTTTCAGCTTTTATTCAGAAACCACAGTTGTCTATCTGCACCCTGTCGTATCAAATTCTATTCAAAAGCAACATGTTTTACTCCAGGAGATACTATTCGATCGAAGGCGCAGGATTGGAGCCCATTCAGAAAAATAGCATATTGTGAAAAATGGTGTTAAGTTTGCAGTAGATTTGGCGGCTGAGGGACAGCCGGTAACCTGAGAGTCTCTGTGCCTCCGCTGGACTGTGGCCCATCTCTTTATCAGCACCGCAGCCACGGCAAAACACACAAAATATGTTTACAGCGCTGATAAGATCCAGCATTCTGCAGCCGTTCTACCCTCAATATTAATAGATACTGTAAAGCACACACAATGAGACACACACTCCCACATCACCTCTGAGTGGAATTTAAAATATCTTATTTTGGTGCCAAGTCTACAACGTTTTTTGTTGTAATATAACAAAACGTTTTTTTATTAGTAGTATCTTACTATTTTTTTAGTTCATATTATTAGTTTAATATTGTTTATTTATATTGTGTATTCAATAGTAATATGCTTCATTTTTCGTGTGCAATTCCTTTAACAAGATCAATAAATTAAATCTAATGTAATCTAATTGAGACCAATTCTGTGTGATTGAGAATTATAGGTGAACCTTTGCTTATCAGCATCTTTCTGCTTGTATTTAGTGTTACCCTAAATAGTGTTTATTTATAAAGGCTGTGTGCAGCATTTCAAACATCCAACCTCTCTATTTTTATACATATTTGCTTATCAGATGCGGTGTGAAAATCGATTTCCCGGATATGGGCTGATAAAGTCTTTACAAGGCCGGCCGCTCGATGAGTCCTGGTGAATATTTTATCCACTGTGGATTATAATGAGTGATTAGAGCCATATCACCAAAGCCATCGTTTTAGTAATTCACTCGAAAAAAAGTGTATCGATAAACACACTTGATGCGATCTGGTGAAAAAGTTATAAGCTGGTCGCCAAAACGGTAAGCTTCAAACGCAGCCTGGTGCTCTGCCCTTTGTGAAAGTTCCCCAGTAAACAATTTGAAGTGTGTGTGTGTGTGTGTGTGTGTGTGTGTGTGTGTGTGTGTGTGTGTTGAAGGAACAGACTTTAAGGAGCCTGAGAGGGAGACATATAATGGTGCCTGATGACAAGGCAAGTGATCCGGGCTACCATGAGCAGGAGAACTAGCTGTGTGTAACCTAAAACACCCGACACACACAAAAACACACACACACACACACACACACACACACACACACTGAAAGACAGACACTCAAAGAAACACTAGTTGATTCTCACTTTCTACAGTAGCTGTAAATATGTCAGTCTACTGTGACTAAGCATCAGAGTGAGGGGGTGGCATCGGCAGTGGCGAAAACACACACTTTACATGTTTTCTATGAATCCTCCACACGTATAAAAATCACTGGAACTCCTCACATTTTGCATCACAGTTTCATACTTAGAATGTTACATGCAGTAGTGTGCCTGGTATTGTTTTTTCATCATTTTCTGTGTAACAAAAACACTTTTTAACTGAGTCAAACCAATAGAAAGATGTTTAAATGGCAGAAAACACATTAAGGGTTTTTCTTTGGTTTTATTTTCATTGAAATACAATTCCACAAATTACATTATTCTAGAAAAACCTAAATGTGTACATCTTAAACAGACACAGGATGAGAAATGTGCTTCTTTGTCACAATAAAATATATTTCCCTCATGTCTGTAATAACCTCAATAAAGCAGAGTCGCAGCAGGACTTTTGTACCCTGGTTCTAAATCAAAGGAACTCGTATAACCGGAGCTTGTCATATTTACAGCTCCTATGAAAAATGGCTGCAGACATACGATGGAGGGCAGCACAATGCCGCCACAAGGTCTTCTAAGACAAGTATGATTACTGTTGCTCTCTTGCCCTTTCATGCTGCCGTTTTTATGGCACACTTTCAACAGCAGAGCACTGGCTGTAAAACGGAGGGCAGAATAATAGAGAGATCAAGACCTTATCATATAAGTTAGGGTGGGAAATGTCCCCCTTATATTTCCTCCTGGACCTTTTTATTATTCAGGACAGGCCTTGTACAGTGCATGGTTGTGAAAATAATCTCATGCAGCAGATTAAGTGGATTAATTAGGGTTTTATTCATCAGGGTGAATTGGTACCTAAAGAGCTTCTCGCTGCAATGACAAGGATTTTTCACCCTTAATTATCTGCGCAGTGCAGTCCTGCATCGAGAGAAGAGGAGGCATGTCACTCCGCAGTCGCACTGTGGAAATGTGAATCTTTACGCCCTCGTAGCATGAATTAACTCTCGTTTATTTATTGCAACTCTTTAAAAATCTTCTTTTTCCTTTTTTGTTGTGCAGAATTTAAGCTGTGGTCGTGTGAAGTCCCGTCAGACCGCAAACTGTTATCGCAGCATCGAGCCCCTCCTCAGGCCCATCTCTTATCTCAGCATCATTTTCCACTCACCCGGCCTTCTCACACACCCGCGCTCTCGATCTCTCTGTCAATAACCAATAGTTGTTAGAAAACCACCTACCACAGGTGCACACAGTCGGCATGAGAACAGAGAGAAATGTCTGCCAGGATTATAATAAAGAGAATGTTACTCAAACTATTAAAAACGAGGTCAACGTGCCTCTGAATTTAACAAAAAGGTGAGTCGTACAAAATGTAAAGCATTTTCAATAAAAGAACAATTTCTTAACGAAACAATTTAAAACATTTACGAAGCAAAATTGTAAAAAGATTTCCACTTTTTAAATTTACTGAGTAGAGTCAGGATCATATATTTACATTATCAACCAAAAGTACATTAATGAACCTTCCTACATTAACAACACAAGATGCACCAATCCACTTCGTAAAGCCAGGATAAACGTATATCTACCTTAATAAAATAAAGTTTCTTACCTTATTTACCAAAAGTAAATGTGTTTACATATCTACATGTAATTGCGCTAAAAGCTTGGCCCTACATGCACTGATTGCATAAGCAGTAGCACAGCACGCCGTGTAAGAGGCTGCTGAGGAAGAAAGAAGTTCTGTCCTGAATAATTTGTAAAAGCGCAGACGGGGCAGATAAAGTTACTGAAGATATTATCATATTTAAATGTAACACTTCCATGTGGGACTAACAACTACTTCTGACACTGGTAGTGTACACTCTGTGCAGGGAGGGGGGGACACTTCTTCACCCATTTTCCAAAAAAGTGGTGAAAGTGGGTTTTAAGGCCCATTCAGGGCGAGACAAGAGGGTCTCAAACATGGACTTTCTCAAGTTCCACTCCTTGCCATCCAGCACAAAGAGGCCGGGGAGGAGCCGAGCATCCTCAAACAGGCAGATAACGAAGCTGGGGTGAGGACTGGGAGGGAGTAAGGGAGGTATAAAGAGGGGATAGATGGGTACTGGTGTGCACGGGGGGGGGTGGGGGGTGGATAAAGGAAGTGGGCATTCACTGACCAGGTCAGACGTAATGCTTGACTGGAGAAATGTCTGATACACATCTACGCTCTTTAGTCTCCTCACAGCTGACTGACAGGCTGCTGTGTGTGGTAGGCTTATATTTTAATTTGCATAACAGTGAGAACACTACTTTACATATATCCCTGTTTCCGCGTTTCCCTCAGGTGATAAAAACGTAACTTTTTATAAAAGTTTCATAATACATTCTTTGCAACAACTAGTTTGGAGTTGGTTTTATGGGTCTAATTGCAACAACAACAAAAACACATAAATCACCTTGTAATATTTTTGTTTATTTGCATGACCTCATATTTTAGTCAAAAAAACGATCAACCGACCTCAAGGATGTGAAAGGCAGGGATGAATAAATACATTTGAATGAATTAAAAAAAGGTAGAACATGAAAATACTTAGCAAATATTAGATACAATAATAATATTTTCTGAAAAAGGATAATTAAACTACAAAATACCATGGATTATGGATTGAGAAATGGGCTTTTATGGACCGAAATGATACGTGAATGTTACTGTGTCTATACAGTGTTTCCTATTCTTCCATTTAATAGATTAGGGTTCTAATTGTTTGAAAACACATAACTGAGTTAGTAAGTTACCATTATGGCTGCAACCAGTAATAGCCACAACAAATATATAAATCTGACTTTAAACCTACAAAAGATATTATGTATTAAATATATAGGTGTGTAAAGAAAAAAACAATCTGTTGAATATACTGTAAATGTACTTTGTGGTTTTATTTCCGGCCGTTGGGTCACACCTCTGGCTTTCAGCGGAGACTTTCAGTGTCTGAGTTTAGTTTCAGTGGCTGGAGAAGGAGAGCAGAGAGTTAACTCCTTAAAGACACTGCCTCACAGTAAACAAAGGTCATTTGGGTGGTTTGTATTATGATCATTCTGGTCTTTGACTGTATATATTCTGACCTAGAATGAGTGTGGAGGCTGACTTTAGGTAAAGACTTCAAAAGCTCTCTGCCGATGACTGACATTTTAATCTCCGTATCGATGGCACGTACGCCGCTCTCTCCGCTTCATCGGCACACTCTGTTTTGTTTGTGTTCGTCAGAGCTGGCACACATCTAGCAACCAAAAACTTCAAAAGCATACAGTATGCACTGTACAGTCCTTTTCTTTCATGATGAATCCATACAGTAGCCATTACACACTGATTTTCTGAGTTACAAAATAATATACAAAGGAAGAGAAATAGGATGTGTATTATAAAAAACAATAGTTTGTCCAATATCATAGATGTATAAATAAAAATGTAATAACAATCTTGAACACCTAACAAACGTTTTATATCTATTTTTATTATTATTTAGCCACTAATACTTTTAACAATTGTCTTTCCAAGTTAAGTGAAATACAGTTTAAATATTAAAATCACAGGTAATTTCAATTTTTTATCATTTGAATTCATGAAATAATTTTTGTAACATTTCAAAAATACCCAAATGCTTCATAATGAAAATTCACAATGTTACTCAAAATGATGTATTTCATTAAGTTCATACTATGTTAACAAGTTTTTATTCGGAATTATAATTGATATATGTATTTAGTTTTTTGGGGGAACATTGGAGCATCTGTTTACGTAGACACACTTTTTTCTTGTAACGATGTAGAGCCAGCTAGTTATAGTAAAAAAGTGTTTTCGAAACTCCTTGTTTGTCAATCAAATAAACCATATTTTAAGAATGCGAGACATAAAGGCTTACTCTGTTAAATGTGGCCTCCTTTATGCTATCTTCAATAATACCTATTCAAACCTATAAAGGATACTTTCCTTCGATAAGCGTAACATGAATGACAGTGACTTCCTCTTCCCCTCTGTGCTCTTCATCACTCTCTCTCTGCTAAAAGTAGGTCAACAGGGATTTCCTGCCCTCAGACATTTCCTTTCCAGCCAACACCTGGCCTTTGTAATAGCACTTCATCGAGAGGAAAGAGACTGTGTACTGTATATTATATAACATATGGGAATATCAAACGTCCCAGCAGTTGGAGAGTTTTTACCACTGTCTAGGGAAACTTAGACCACTATTGTCCTTCGCAGGGAAAGGAACCCGAGAAAGAGACACTCCTGAAGATTTAGCTGCAGCTCCGGGCTGGGATTTTCAAAACAACAGACGCATATTTATTCCTCTAATTTTCCTAATTTAAAGTTTGCTCGAGAGATGCATTATGAAACAAAAGCCCGCCGTTACTTTCTCTTTCTTTTTATCGTACTGAATTATTAACAACCCAAGGCTTACCTTTGCATTTCTAATTACGTGACGCAGTAAGATGGCTCTCCAACTCTGCAGGCGTCCAGTTAGTCATTCTGAAGGAGAAATCCAATGCAGAGGGGGCTTCGAGAGGGGGGATGTATAACTCATAAACTAGGTTACAGAAAAGAAAAGTGTTGAACAAGACCCAACACTTCTGCCCTCCAAATCTGATTTCTTCAGACTCATTCATGTATATGTTGCAAGTGAGAGAACCAAAGCAAAGTCCAATATTATATATTTTTAACAAAGGGGGAAAAAATAAAGTGGGCTGAGAAGAATTGATCAGGTTATTGACAAAAGCATGATCATAGGACGGGGGATTTTTACATATACGTTTTCCCTCCTTTTTCTCCCCTAAGGCTTGTTGCAAAAGGTGTCAGATCACCCACAGTCGTGATGCCATTAAAGAGTGTGGTTGAGGGGGAGGGGACTAGCTTTAGCGGCGAGATAAACAAAATAACTCGGTGATGTGGGATCACAGCAAGCTTCTTAGAACCAAAAAGCTCAAGAACACGAGGGGGAATACTCACCTGTGCCTCAATGCTTTCCGCTTCCTCTGCTACTTTCTCTCCGACATCCTCCCTCGTTCACAAACACCGACACACACAACCTGCGCAGTGATCGGCCCGACAGAATACATTCAAGCTGCCAGTCATACCGAGAGGACAATGCTGTAAAATTCAGAGAATGTTTTTCTGTTTGTCACTTCGATCTTTCAAAATGATTAATTTTCCATTCCAGGGGCACCACTGAGAACCAAAAAATATGTCAGAGTTCAAAAGCCTCTCTAAGAATTAAAACATCACCAATACAAAGAAAAATCAAGAGCTCCATTAACAGAAAGGCTTTAAAGAAAAGCATGGTGCCTGCAGGAAAAGCACACAAACCCCCACACACTTTTAAGAGTCAGTTGCACCACTTTTCCGACCTCTGGATGGAGGACATGAGGTCGCAGAGTGTCTCTCCCCGGCATGGAGTGTGTGCTGCTGGGTGTGGTTTTACCCCCCGTCTTCTATGCACCCTTAGGTACCGGATTTGTGGTCATCCCTTCTTCCCCCCATACTCACCACGTGAAGAACACCTGGCCACCATGACAATAACGTGCTGTGTAACTGCTGCTTCTCACACTCATGTGCAACCAAAGCAACAACCAACTTTTTATGCAAGTGCTTCGAGGCTTGTTGCTGTGGGTTTGGGGACATCAAAGGGTCTTTTAAAGAGAACCTCAGAGAAATTAGGAATCATTTTATTTTTATTAAAATTCAACATACAAAAGCAATCCCAATGTTGATATTGGCTTTTCTAGTGTAGTTTAATTGAAACCGATATCATCTCCCCATGTAGAATATACAATTGTACTTTGTGGATATACGCTTTCATTGAAATACTGAAGAACTCCTGCAATACAATGGATCATTTTAGATTTTTTTCTTTACTTCAGCTATACCTGATCGCCTGGCATGCCAAATATTGCTTTTTTTACAAGATGACCTCTCTTTTCTCACCATTAAGTTGGTCACACAAATTATAGGGTTACTTTTCTGGTTTCAATTGTACGAACAGTTCCTAAAACCAATTTCTGTAATATTTTAGTTTTTTATTCATCTTATTTGATTGTAATTAGTGTGTATAGCAATGCTATTGGCATGTCTCTGTAGGTGCTATTGTCAAATGATTGATTGACCAGTTTAGCCCAGACTGAAATATCTTTTATCATTCATGTTGTTATTATAAACCTGTTAGCATGCTGATGTTAGCATTCAGCTCAAAGTACCATGGCCTTAATATAACCTGACAGAGCTGCTTTATGGCGAAATAACTCTACTCTTGTGTTTATGTTTTTACCACATCATTATTTCATTTTTTCAAAATGAGCTGGGCCACTCCACAATCTCTCGGATGTTAGCCTTTCTGTTCTGCTGAGGCAAATCTAAAGGTGCTAATAGTGACCGTAACTGCAAAGATGTAGGCTAAACAATGCATACACTTCTTTTACTGAAACTTGTTTTTACACACAGAAAAAAGGGGAAAAGCATTCAAGGTCAGACACACTCGTCCACCCCATTAACTAGCTGTTCATGCTGTGCTATTGTCCTATCCTCCCCATCGTTCTGCCTCTCAATTTCAAATCAGGAGTTTAACCTCCAAGCAGATTCTGCTCACGCTATGGCAGCGGACCTGGCCACGCACCATGGGAGAATTACCTCCCATAATTATACTGCAATTATGACAGAGATAAAATCAGCATTATTCCAAAAAAAAAGTTTAAATGAGTAGTGGGAAGGAGGGATGGAGGGATGGAAGGAGTTGGAGCTTTAGTGTCTCAGAGGGGATTGGTGACAGTCCTGTGAAACAAAAGGAAACAAATGGACAGAAAACCTTTCTAATTAAGCACAGAGAAAAGATGGTGTCTCTTGTAATTATAAAAGTGTAAGAGATTCTTAACTTGGTAATTTTGTTTCAATTCTGTCATTTTTTAAAGTTGAGTCCTCACGGTATAGCACAAACTTTCACAGTGGAAAAATAGTGGTGGTATTTCTTAGAAAATGTCACCGCTGTAATCGGGAACTAATGTTAGGCAAACTTGGCTGACCTCAGGATGTAATCAGACAGTCTTGACACTGAAAAAACATAAACCATACTACTCTAACTGACCACTAGGGGCTCTGTGAATCACTCCTGGCTGCAGCAAACAGGGCCTGCAACAAATAAGCTTTCCCTTAAAACCGCCAACCACCTCCCAAAAGTAGATGCAAAAAACCCCTTGGAGCTTTCGGGGCTCCACTTTCCAGCTAGTCCTCTTCAGTGACGTGTGTGCAGATTTAAGTCTGGAGCTGGATGGCAGCAGACAGGACATCTGCTCTTCATATCCGCCTGGTGTGTTGCACAAAGTGGACTCTCTTAGCTCCAGCCATGCACCCAGCGGCAGCACGGCGGGCACAATTCCCTCTCCAAACACAATTCGGAAAAGGGACTTGTTTATCCAACCATTGGAGGCTCGGATCAGAGGGAGATAATGTCTGGATGGGCTTGAGTCTCCTTTCCATGTTGCTGCCCACATCTGTGTCTGAGTTTTCCACTCGCAAAAAGCCGATGGTTTAAACTGAGCTGGTGTACCATATACAAACACACAAGGCAAGAGAAGTGCACAAACATAAATACACAGGTAGGCCAACAGTGAACGCATCGCCAAGCACTTAAGGAACACATTGGTGGTCCATAATATTGCTTTTGGATGAAAAGCCTCCACATTGAACATCAAAAAAGTCCTGTACAAGTTTAACCTTCAGTACTTTCTTTTCTTTTCTTCAACTATAGAGAATCTGTTTCTTCAGGTCACAGGAAAAGCCTTCTGATACATTTGTAATGCATTTTCATCACTCCCGTGTCACATTTCTTTAATAACAACACAATCTCAAACCTCCCATCATCCCTTTTAAGGTCAATGTGTGGAAAAGAAATCAAACATTTAAAAGCAGCAACAATGATTTATAACCCGTATATTTCAGATATGAAATGGCTGCGGAGTATCTGCCGACGATACGATTAGTTATTTTTGAAAGCCCACCTGATTGTAGTCACACAAACCCACCTAAAAACACCTAAAACGGCTCAATAAAGCACCTCGAGGCATGATTGGGATCTCACTCATATTCTCTCGTCACAAAGATGAATGCATTTGCAGAGGAAAGATGAGAGAGGGGGGATGAGTTTTAATAAATTCTACATCATGCTTCCGCCGCGGTGCCCACAAGACAGTGACAACTGCATTTATTCACAGACAGTTTGATAAATTATTTTTTTTTATCTGAAGAAATACATTCACAGACGAATAATGATCTTGACTGAAAAATGGAACAGCCAAGGGAAGGGCGCTGATTTTATTTAGTCTGTTTTCATTTGTGTTCAAATGTACGTGGTAGAAGAGGCTGCAACTGTAGAAACATATTAGCTGTTTAATCTATAACCTTTTTGTTCACAATTTAAATGGAATCAAGTAAGGTGCGTTTCTTTACGAGTGTCTTTTTGATGGTTGGGTTTTTTTCGTGAAGCTTCTGCGAAACGAGAGAAACCAACACCGGATCTCGATAAGAGAAAATTGTGCAACAAGACCGACAGATCAGATAATTGTCCAGAGGTCACACACGCATGCAAACACATCCAAACTCACCAAAGCTGACGAAAGAAGCTAATCTTGATACAGATTTTTTTTTTGCTTTTCTGAGGAGTCGAATCTTGTCGCATTCAAAAACAAGCAAAACCATTTATAATATGCGTATCTGTTGGATCTGCACACATTTCAGGCTGTCCGGCAATATCCTTCAGAGGACAAAGTGTACAAAATGAATCAATAAACTCAAAAGCCTTGAAATCTCAAATCCATTAGGGCTACCACGAAGCACATATTACTTCAAAATGGGGTTGCATTAAGTGTCAAATGTCCCTGATAAGGCTGCCTTCATTTGGGTTTCGCAGTTTTTTTTTCCCCTGATGGGACGCATGAGTGGTGACTCCTTATCATTCATGCCATAAAGCCCTATCTGTGTCTCTTATCGCCTGTCTCTGCACGAGAGAGGAAAAGAGAGTGTGACAGAGAGGGAGAGAATGAAGGACAGAAAGCAGCCCGTTCTAAAAATCGCTGCGGCTGCTGTGGCCACATGGATGTACACCTGTACGAGTGGACACGGACGCAGTCTCGTCACCTTAACACCCACGTATCAAACAAGGCCACGAGTCTGACATGCTCTTATCTCCTGCAGCCTTTTTTCGCAGTGAACAAATGTACTGTGCTACCTCAACAGCTTCCCCCCACCAAAAGTAGAGAGGAAATCAAACTGTTGCAGACGTGTTTCCCCCCTGCTCTGTTCACGGAAGGCCTGTTGCGTTATCTTTTCAGATGAATTTTCTTCCAATATGTAAATGTCCCTTCGAATTCTATCGAGACGTGAAAATTAAACTTCTGCAGCATCATCACTTTGAATGTGAGGGATAAAACGGTTCCATAGTATCAATTAAAATCCAGATTCCGCCGCTCTGGAGAGTGTCATGGCTTGCAGATTGCGCGTACGATGCAACGTGTTGACCCCGCTTGATTTAGCAGACGCAACACGATACATTCCTCTCAACCCGGCTGTTTTTAATAGTATCTGAATCCCTTCCCTATATGCAAGGCGTAACCTTAATCTCACTGCCTTTAACCTTGCCATTCTCCTCCTCTATCTCTCCCTCCTTCCCTCTCTTGTTCCACCTCTCCCTGCGTTTGTTTATCCAGCACTCTCTCGCTGCCTCTCTGATGAGTGTTTTATCTTTCGGGCCCACCTTTTCACACTGCCGCGTTCACAATCACGAGTATCACCCGTAATTATCTCGCCGTATTCCCCCTTCCCGCCCTATCGCCGGCATTCATCTCGGCTCTGGAATTATATGCGTTTCAGATGGGTGCCACCGCGCTCCCCCCACCCCCCAAGAGGAGAGGAGGAAGTGGTGGAGGAGGTAGGACGAGGATATGTTTTGGAGGTGGAGGAGGAGGAGGGAGAAGAACCCAGGTTGGGTAAAGACAGATCTGGTGTGTCAAGGGTTGGAGATTGTAAAGCCTGGTCTGACCTGCATCACCATACAGCGGCCCGGACCTACATCTCAGGTGTAATTACTTTGTTTCACAGCTTCCTTTATCTCCCATCGACTTTGCATCTCTCCCCTTTCATACTCCGGCACTCCTGCGCATAATATAGTTGTGGTCCCTGTCAAAGTCGCCTTGACCTTCCTCCATTCTGCCGCCACCATTGTACCAATAAGAAAACCAATTAATGACTTATCCGTCCATCTCAATGTCAAGTCTTTTTCTGAGGTGTACTATTATGTCTGATTTTCCGACGTGCCGTTAATTAACTCAATGCTTCGCCTTCTACATCCGAGCCTCCCACTGCTCACTCACCCAACAGCGCCGGTATTCACAGCCGCATAATAGCACTGTAGGTGCGCACACACAAAACCTTAAACTTCTGAGAGCAACAGAATGTAGAGAGGGACGGAGGAATAGTAAAGGACTATATGAAAGGATTTAATGAACAAGATGTCTGAAGGAGAATTCAATGGAGAGGCCAGATAAGGCTCTAAAGTCGTTAAGAGTGGGCAGAGTGCGGCGCATTGGCCTCTTTGGGTGAAGACGACGGAGCAGTAAAACCCCGTACATATCCTCACCTTTCATGAGGGAAGCCCTAACACTGGCTCTGAGGGAAGCGAGGGAGCGTTTGCTTTCCCTTTATCGCATTCATATTCAAATTCCTGAGTGAAATGTCAAATATGATAGACGTATCACTTTTAGCTTTCCTGTTGGAGCAGCCGGCACTAAAAACCCTTTTCACAGACTGGTTTTAAAGGTGGAAATACCCACAAGGACTCATGTCACTGTGTAATTCTGAGTGATGATTACCCATGTTGGTTTGTGTTGACCTAAAGGGCCAGGCAGCGGTCGCTTGACATTCAGACACCTCATCATTTGACCTTTTTATGGCTCAGAAAAAGGGAAAACTGTATCCATGTTTGAACTCAAATAGGATTTATGCAATGAGACAAAGCCGTGCATAACCTGTGGCGACACGCGCCCTCCGACACCAAGCATAATGTTTATCTCTAACCCCATTTTCACATTTATATTAATTAAAATGAATAGTATTGTCCCAGGGTATAACTAGTAGGGAAACCATTCCAGTGCCTAAATATCTAAAATTAGAGCAGCACTGCAGTATTTTTTATTAAACTTTTCTGGTAATAAATGATACTTGCACAGCCGGAGTGAAGAGCCAGCCATATCTTTTTAATTTTCTAAATGCAATTCATTGCTCCGAACGCGGATGCAAAACACTAATTAATTTGTATTTGATAAGTTGCCCACTTTCACGGCATGACATAAGTGCAGATTTTTTTTCCTTTTTCAACTTTGCACTGCATGTACAAGTTTAATTAATTGAGAACTCTCCACATTATCAACATCGATTGGTAGAAAAAAAGAAAGTAGGTCTGCGAGGGTCTTCTCCGCTCTTCCTCTCCACTCCCACAATTTCCAGCATAAAAGACATTTCCGAATTGAGGAGTGATTGCTGGAGGAGGTATACATTTCAAGTTAATTTTACATTGACCTTGTAAAAGGGATTGTGAAAGAGCGTGGATAAGTTAAACAGTAATGGAAAAAAAGAGTTAATGCACCTTCATCTGCCTGCACTGAACTGCCTCACTAACGGACCCCTCCTCCTCTCTGCTGCAGTACAATTGCACTGCATAGACGCCTTTCACGCACCCATATAAACCTACATTTTGGCTAAATTGTACATTAAACAAGATTAATGAGATTTTGGTTTCAGGGGGCTGAATTTTTGCGTGGCTGGGTTACTGGAAATAATTGTCTTGATTTTGAAAGTTTTGACCATGAATAATTCTACTGATTTGAAGTCCCTCCTTACGCCTGCTTAAATAGACATTTTGATTTTTAGTGGGTTTTACCTGAGTAGTGGTGGAGGACAGTTTGTGTTCTCAAAGACATTATCAAAAGGAATCATTTCTCATTTAACCTGATTTTAGTAGATAAGACCAAGCTTTATTTTTGGGGAATACAATAGGAAAAAGTGATTTACACTGACTTTCTGATGGACTTGCTTTTTCTGCAGTTGCTTTTATTTGCAGTGAGCCATTAGCTTCTTAATCTAACAGTAGGTTGCACTTGAAACACATGCCCAACTCCTTTAAGAACCAAAACGAGATATTGTGTTGCATAAAGAGATTACACTTATATATTTTGTATTAGTCTTTTAATTTCTGTTTTGTAGTTTGTCAGTTATTTTGGCTGAAATGTGTCAGAAAATAAGGACAATCATCATCTCCATGGCCTGTTTAACCCACTAGGGGGCCCTGCATCAAACCAGCATTCAATGGCTCCCATTGAACCCCTCTTTGTAAAAATGTATACATTCTTGCACAGAATTTTGGATTTGGATACATTTTGTGTTTATGTTTAAGGATCGCTATACTATCATTTCAGGTGATACTTTGCTTCAAAATTGAATATTTGCAGAAAATCATTCACAAAACTGGAGACTTCAGAGCCGCCTCTTCTTTCAAAATAACAGGTTTAGGTTACAAAAAACTAATTTGGTACCAAGCCAAAACATTTAAATAAAAATCATGCTGGACCTTAAATGATTTGGATTTTAATGACATTTTGAAACTACATTTGTAACTTTTAGCCTTTCATTTTATGAATGGCTGTTCATTATAACTTCTACGCCATCACCGTTCTTGTGGTTTTTAAAACCATAAACTAAAGTATTTTTGTCTCTTAAGCAAAGCATCAATCTTTCTTTTTAACCTTTTTACCGACTGAATATTCTTCTTCACGTTCAGCGGGACACAACCCTCTCACTGTCTGATCGCTAAAGCACGTCAGCCTCCAACGTGTCCGTTTCCCCTTTCATTAGCTCTCCTATCTGGACAGCGCTTCCTCTTCTCTACCAGTTTTGTCCGTCTGTCACGGGACAAAGACTTGACGGGGACCTGGCTGGGCCCGGAGCCCAGAAAATCATTTAACAGGCCAATCAGAACAGGGGCCGATCCCCGCGCAGCCATTAGGGAAACCCGAGCGCCGACCCCGACCCCCCATCTCTCACAGCCTCTTTTACATTTTTGACTTTGTACAAATTGAGCATCATCCTCCAACCCGCAGCAGCCATTTTGTAAATGACGGCTCCGGGAAAGAAGAGAGAGTGGGAACAGACATGAAAATGATGTTCATCGGGTTTGCGATGGGCAGAAAGAGATAGAAATTAAATATCCTCGCTGAGTAGAAGGGGGTTTCTAATTCTCCCTCCCTCCCCTCCTCATCTCCTTTATGAACCCCAACCTTTAGTTCACTGACTCAAAACCACGATAACACCCTATTCCTCCGCTTTCATTCTTTCACTCGTCCTCTTCTCCTCTTCGATCCCGCCACAAGGGAACACTCAGGCCTTTGTTCGCTGAATTGGTTTTCAGATGTTATTTTGTCTTCACTCATTCTTTCTATAAGAGCATGTGATTAAAATCACCTCCGTCGTTTAGCACTGATGCCTTTTGTCTCTGCAGTCCCATTCTGCTGAGAGTCAGAGGGCTTACTACTCTACATCTAACAGGTAGGATATAATAGGATTTCACTGCTGCTCCGTCCGTCTGCATATTTAGAGCTTAAATACATGCATATGTATAAATTAAGGCTCAGGGCAATAATCGGAGCTTTTAATAAGAAGCAGTGTATAATTTTAACTTTTAAATCTGGGGGGACTTGTGAATACTGCAAAGAATGTGAATATTTTCCATGTCCAAACATGAGACTGTTTGGCCAAATTACAGCCGTTTCATAAAGGTTGGAGCACTGAACTTATTCTGAAGAACAAACATGAGTTATTCTGCTTTGTCCAAACATATGGTACCCTCATATTTGTCCCCATCCTGAAATATTAAGCTGCAACCATTAAACTGTTTTATATGGTGCACTTCTTGAAACACGTGTGCACGGATACCCTTTGCATCCAAAGAAAATACGTTTATGTTGGAATAAAAGAATATATGATATATTTTTGAGCATATATTTTGGATTTCAAGCATTTTTTAAATTCTTCATAAAGTTATCCTTAGCTACTTGTCTATTAACAAATATAGTTAAAAGACGAAAGTGCACTGTAAAAAACTGTTACTAAAAGTAAAGGATCTGTAGTTAAACTTTGGTATTGTATCAGCACTTAGTAAGTCATTGTTTGGCAGTTTATTGAGAAACTGTATTGTTTTCACTCAGAACTTGTATTACGAAGGTTATCCAAAACAGCCATTAGAGAAACCTTTTAACTGTTCAGCCCTTTGTTGCACCTCTGACTTTTTGTATTAGATTTTGAGGATCAATGTTATAATGCGTCCTGTTGCAAAAGTCCAATTGACATGATCCAAAGTGAACTTTGTGACCCTTTTACCCTTTATCTTTTTCCTCCCTCTGCAAGGCACTGGAACAGTTTCAGATCACACACGCCTCCACCGACACCCACATACACACAGAGGAAGTGAAAGAAAAAATCTGCAAAGTATTTTTCTCATTCTGCAAAAATCTTCCTTTCTTCTTTTTCACGATCCCTCCTCCTCCTCCTTGCTGTCTTCCCCTCGGTTCGCCTGCCAACGGCCTTGATTAATGGTTCGCTTTAATTAATACTTTTACAGTACTTAGAGCACAGACCTTGCAATTAGCATTGGCCTAAAGAGTGTAATCACCTGAGCTCATCCAGATCCTTATCCACAGACACACTGACTAAATGACTGAGTGAATGGCAGGCAGGGAGCATGTGTAAGCTTGTATGGCTCAGATCTTCATGTATTGTGCGTTTGAACACTTTGTAAAGATGAATATTGACTTCAGGAAAACTGAGCTTGCACGGTGGCCTAAGGTCATTTTCAACTTAACTTTTCAAATAACAGTTGAAGAAGTATTTGATAATTACATGTTGTCTTAAAGACATAAACAGATCAAAGAATATTTTATTTTCCCATTATTTTGTCATTTTGAATTTCCAAATGAGAATCTAGGTGTGTTAACACACAGGATACCCTCATTGATTTATTTTTGTTTCAGGGTTTATTAGCCAGTCTTCATTATAACTTTGAATGACAATATGGCAAGTTAAGAGATTTCAGTATTTATTTTAAGTCAAACTGAAAGGTGGCACTTGTTAATTATTGAAATCAGTAGAACTCGTCCTCTGGGGACCCGAAATACAAAATGTGATTAAGATATTTGAGACTGGGACTGACATGGCTTGGATAAAAATAAAATTTCTTCAGAATTTCTTGAAATACGATTGGCCTTTTGGTCTATGATTGTTTTTGTTGAGCTATAGTTTCAATTCATGTCGTTTTTTTTTTTAACACACAATAAAACGTTTAATTCCTTAGGTATGAGAGATCTGTGGACTCTTCTTTTACTAAGTGCTTTAGAGAGACCTTTTATACTATATTCATTTTGGTAAAACCACATTGTACTAAAATACCAATCACATAGCTAATAACAATGCTAATGTTTGCTTGTGCAGTGGAATATATTCTCCATTCTGCATTGGTAAACAAGTAAAATGTGCCGTTACTTTCAGATTACATCCGCAATAAGACATGAATAACCTCAGTAAAGAGCATATAAAGGCAGGGCTTTTGTTTTTAGTGGGGACTGGAAACAGCAGGCAATGAGAGAAATTCCACGGCATTAATTACAACTGATTAGAAGCTCCTTTTGCAGGAGGCTGTATCATTTAATTGAGGGGAAAATAATGATCACAATTCCAGCAACTTCTAATTAGAAAAACAGCTCAAATCTTATCAGGACGGCGTGATGCATGCGGAACACACATGGCTTTCAGTTGTACACAAACACACACACACACATTCGGAAATAAACAGTTTCTATGGGGTGTATTCTATTGTGCTTTTTTCGGTGATACACACTCATGCAAGCGCTCCCACTCTGAGACAGAGGAGCCAGTTTAAGCGCATCAAGTCGACTGCGGATTATGTTTGTAGATATTACCCGAAGAATCAGCGGTGCGCTTTCTCAAAAGAGACACAGACAATTACAGATCTGATAACCCCTGAGTTGTATCGCAGTTGTTGCAGTGTGTTTACACTATCTGACATGGCTGAAACAACAGCACAAATAAGAACAGAGTGAAGATTCTCATCTCAACTTTCCTGACTTGCCTCTTATCACAAACCACCAAAATCACAGTGTCAGACGGAGCTTGGAACAGGACCAAAATGCCAACGTACACCCGTACAAAAACACAACAACATTTTGAAGGCTGAGTTTCTGTATTTATTGGCAGCAGCTGGGAGTGTTTTGTAATACTTAAGAGGATATTTCCACACAGATAAACAACAGCTCGAAGAAACCTTTCCAAAAGGAACGTGTCATATTTTCTGTTAAATTGGCAAACAACGGAAGGTTTGTGTGTGTGTTTGCGGGTATGTGTGTGTGTGCAACCTCAGGGGGGAGTAGCATACAGTATATGACTTGTGTTATGGTAATGACACAGACAAACTGCAGTATTTTTTTAGTAAAGGACCTATTTTCTTCCCTTTTGAAGTCAATGACAGTTTTATAACATCAAAATTGGTATTGTTATTCAATGTGAGTAGCACTCAGTGGAGGGGGAAACATTCTTTTTCACCGTCTGTCGAAATGTATACGCATATCCCCATGATTAATAGACAGTTTTGTTATTGGTTTTATTAATGTGAAACGCCTGATTTATGGGCCGTGTCTAGACACAGTCGCTGCTTTCTCGTCTCCGCAGGCTGATCAACTGATCGTCTCGAATGCATGCCCTTTTAAAAAAAAAACAATCTACAGTTGTGTTGCCATTCATGGACGCCGCCGTTGTTGCTTGCAGTGTGAAAGTGAACATTGTGAATGTGGGTGGTTTCTCTGAATCCATATAAACAGACTCATTGCAGTGTATTAAGCAAAACAGCAGTAAATCAGCACACTGACAGCCCTGGCACAGCTGCACAATTGATGGCACTGAGTTGAAAGGAGAAGACAGGCGGCACAGACTAATATATTTTATTGCTCTCTGAATTGATCAACTGTATATCTGCAGCTGTCATATTGGGATGGTTGCAAAATTTGACTAACATACATTTAAAAAAGCCTTTTCTTTTCCCACAAACTCCTACCTTATTGCCATAGACCCAAGGCACACCAGCCAACAGCCATATTCATATCATAAATAGTAAGCAAACGGCTCAGAAATAACTTAAAATACACACTTGCACAAGCACGTGCATATCATCATCATAAAGGTATCTACTTGAGGAGAAATTGGAATCGGCCACTCCCTTGGATCAATCCGAGTATTCCTTTACCGTGTTAGTGCAGGCTTGGAAGAGGATGCTGCAGTATGTGTGTGTGTGTGTGTGGGGTGGGGGGTGGGTCGGGTAAGGCTGGGGGATTGTCCAGGGAAAGTGTCTGCTTGGCCGTCCCCGGCTGAGAGCTAAGCCCTGCCGGTGGTGTGCTGAAAACCAACCGTGTTGTCGCCGGCTGCGGAGCCACAATTACTGACACGTTTTTAGAAAGGGCCCCCGGTGCAGGAGAGGATGGGGGTATTAAGCGCACACACGCAAACACACACACTCTTGCACACACAGTCGTGTACATGTACAATGATGTTACGTGCACACACACACACCTACTCGAACAATTCTCAAACAAAAGCGCAGGCATATACCGTAACACAGAGCCAAAGGTACACTCTCCAATGCAAATGCACACACATACTGTACGTGCACACACACACTCGGAGCAGCGAGCCGAGCCCAGTGCCAGGTGGCAGGGGGAGGCTCTCGGCTGAGAACGAGCAGAGAGGAGGAGAGGCTCTTGGCCGGCCTTGAAAGCGAGAGGCACAAACGGCAGCGGCGATGCCCAGGTTTGGATGCGGCCGGGGGAGCCCTGGAGGGGTTTCCTGGGCACGCAAGCAGGGAGGTGGGGAGGGTTGCTGGGACGGTCTTTGGGCTGCTTTTGGGCCGTGGTCAGCCCCCTCTGTAACGGAGAAGTGTGATCCCAGACACAGCTGTCCTGTTCTGAGCTGGACCTCCTTGTCCACAGGCCCAGAGCTGCAGCAGGGACAGGGATGCAGACTGGGCTTACACACACCGTATTGTTTCCTGTGCTAGATACTAAATAAGATGTACCTACCCCCCCCCCCCCCCCCC
>NW_011338489.1:716043-786688 GCF_000735185.1 Notothenia coriiceps
CCCCCCTTTAAGCTATGTGTGTAGCATGGTCGGTTTAGGACAAACGCTATGCTAATTATCTCTGGAATAGAAATACAACACCCGGAGATAAGGCGCTGTGTGTTCGCACCCGGCCCGCTGAGGTGATCAGATAAGCGAGAGTTGACAGGATACAGTAGCCAGGTGGATTGAGTACCCTCACACACTGAAAACCACAAAAAAAGGTTGAAGCTAAGAGAATCCTACATCCAAACCTAAGAAAAAATAAATTCCAGATTTACTCAAAAACCTTGAAATGCTCAATTTGTTGTGTGTTTATACGCATCAGTATATTCTGAATGAGATGCTTCCCATCCCAGAGTATCTATTGTCCCTGTTGCCCCTGAACTCTCCAACTACCGCAAACAGGATCAGGTCCCGGCGGAGGAGAAGTCTAAGAAAGGAAGACTGTGAAGAGGAGGCAGCTGGGGGGGAAGAAGGAGGGGGGAGAAGGAGAAGAAGAAGAGGCCAGGTGGAGGAGGGAGGGAGATTGAGAAAAAAAGGAAGAGGGGAGAGAACTAAGGCAGTGAAAGATGTGAATTAACAGAGTGCTGGTGAGGTATTCTGGTTGGGGCTGGAGCACGTAAAGTGAGCTGTGGGGCGTGTAAAGTGAGCAGGGGGCTATTTGGGTCGTTTTCACATGGAGCCTGGCCAGACTCCAGAATTGAGCGAGCAAAGAGAGAGAGAGAGTGAGAGAGAGAGACTCCTAATGGCTAAGCCTTTCACTAGGCCACACTGCAGTGAGCCGTAATTGAAGGTAATTGTTGGGAAGAGCCGACACACACAGCTTCCCCACTGTTCCCCGGGCTGAGATGGACAAGCCTGGGATGACAGAGGTGGGGGGAGAAGGTGTGGAGGGAGGGGTGTTGAGGTTGAGGACTGTAGGGAGGCCAGGTGAAGGGGGGGGGGGATAGTGGGAGATTGCGTTACCCCACAAATACCGTCCCCAACTGTCCTACACGGCATTTGTCTGCTCGCACAATTGCGTAATTGTGTCCCCGCTAAATGGTCAGAAGGCTGCTGCAGCGTCTTGCATGCAGGTGGGCAGGCTCAGGTGACAGACAGACAGACAAAACGGACTGAAAGAGAAATACACAGTGGAAGGAGAAAGTAAGACGGTGCTGAAATGGCAGCATTGGGGCGACCGAAAGCTCACTAACTTAGAAACATCCCAGAAATAGGTCCAAAATTGTTTTTTTTGTGAGGCCTACAGTGCAGTCCAGTAAATGTTTTTTTCCCACCCAGAACCCTTCAATGAATACATTTCGCTCTTTGTCACACACATAGACAGACATTTTCAAATAGATTTCATGAGGTTGTGCCGAAGCGATGATGTTCATGAGTGTGACTCTGAGCGCTCGTGTGTGTGTGCGTGTACGTGTGCGTGTGTGTGTGTGTGTGTGTGGGCAGGAGATGGAGGAAATCACCTTCCCCACTTTGCCTAGCCTCCTCGGTTGGATGGGTTTAGCTCCATGAGCGCACTGGAGCAGGAAATCCAGATTCGCAGCCTATCAGCGAAATAGCACATATATGACTCCCCAGCCTAAGACGGTCTAATCAGGCCTGCCAACCCGCTAACTCCACCACCATCATCACCAGTTGCCAGATTGACTCCTGAGCCCAAATCGTAGTTCCTGCTTTACGCCATAAAATGATTCCTGTATTGGTTTCCTCTTAAACCTGGTGAAGCTAATGCAATGTAATGTAAAAATTAGAAGCACATAGCTACTGTGCTGCATGTCAGCAAGTGCAGATTCCACCGGACGAGGCCGAGGGAGCGAGGCTAGGCCGACTGGACTTATTATTATTGAAGAAGATGAGGAAAGAAAAAAAAATATCAACCCAATTACCCAGACCGAGCTACTGTTCTGCAGCCCCTCGCGTGTAAGGCTGATGAATGTGAAATGTTGTAATTTGCGAGTGCAGATAGTGACAGAAAAGTGGCGCTAGATCCAGTAGAATTAGAATTAGAGGAATGAAAGACGGGATCCGATTTTCCCTTTCAGAAGTGTTTTTTCCGCTAGCTTTTTTCTCTATATAAGCTCGCTCATCTTTTATTTCGGAACTAACCTTTTTGCCTTAATTACCGAGTATCTGTGATCCAGGGTCCTGCTTGCCATTGGCATCGGAGGGGCTTTGGTTTAACACACACACACACACACACACACACACACACACACACACACACACACACACACACACACACACACACACACACACACACACACAGGACAAGCTTTGATAATTAGCAAAGCAAAATGAACTTTAATTCTTTCTTTTCAAATGCTAGATCTGGCCCATAATTACTGCTGTGTAATTAAAAGTCCCAATCAATCTGTTGGATTGCAGAGTCTCAGTGAAAGAACAGGAGAAATTAGACCTTAATCCTCAGAGCTCTTTCTCCCGTCGCGCCTCTCACTTCTCATGTCCCCTTCACACGTGTTGTAGCCATTGACATTCACACGCACGCACACATACATTTCAGCCCCCAACCCTGAAAGACGAACCCAATTTTAACAGGGAAAGCTTCCTTTTTTCCTCCTCTTCACCTCCTCCTGCTAAAAAATGTATAATATAATATAGACCATTATATTCTTTAAAAACTCATTACAGCGTTTGAAATGGGAATCTTGGGAAGTCTGTTTAAATATTGCCTCCTCCACATTGTGCGGAGATGGGGGGAAGACACATCGGGGGACGTGGCATGCAATTAAGAGCAGAATGGATTACTTTCCTTTTTAAAGTTATTGAGACACAATGAAGAGAGAGGCTTTCTCTGTTCCCCCCTCTCATCATCTGTATTGATGGCTCCCCTGTAAGCCCCTCCGCTTGCCCTCTCCCAGTTAATGACAGTTTGCATTTCACACTACAGAAACCAAGGAAAACCCTTTGGCCTTTTCCCGTGAAGAGGGAAGAGATAGAACGTGCAAGAGAAAAGAGGTGTGACAGAGCCGTTTGACTCGGTAGTTCGTGGCTGTCGTGGTGTGGAGAGGAATTAGCCCAAGACAAACATGTCAGAAAGACTAAAAGGCATTACTTCTCTCGCATGTCGTAACAGACCATTCTTCTCTGCTCACGCCGCCCTGAAAGTCATGGAATCCGAAAAGTTTGCAGCGAGGCAGAAATTACTTGGCTTACTGTATTTATGCGGCCTGGTGTACAGTTGCTGAGGCTTGTAAAAAGACTCTGCTGTCAAAAAAGGGGCCTGCTGCTTTTACGGCTTGTAAACTGCACACATTGAGGTTTGGTACTGAACAAGGACACACTAAATATCAAGAGCAGTTTTCATAGTGTAAAACCACAAAAGGTACATGACCGTAGTGATTTCCATGTGGCAAATAACTGTATTGCTTTTATATTAAGAAGGATAATTGCAGTTTATTGCGACATTGGCCTTTTTGTCAAAGTTATAGCTATATGTTCTTTTATTATTGTAATCACTAAGTTAATTGGTTGGTTCTGGGAATACTGTGACTTTTGAAAAAGGGAAAATCCAAATAATCAAAAGCTAACATCAATTACAGCTGCCATTGCACAGGTAGTGCTGTAAAATATGTTTGAACTATATCTTTATATTGAGTTTATCTACAATAGGTTAACATAAAAACACAAGCTGACCAAAATGCTTCAACATTAAGGTGTTTTATTTAGTCTTGACTAAAGAAATTGACCCTACCACGTAGTATGCTACCGTCTTTCTTGCATCGGTCTTTATTTACTCCTCCTTTCTCTTTGCATGACTCTTAACTATTTCAACAATCAATCTGACAATGGTGATCATACACTGGATAACGGCCCAACTTCTGGTACCAACTATATTCCCATGTCTCACCTTTACTTCCTTCTAAACTTTATGCACATGGAAAGTTCTGAGGAACTGGAGTTTGCTAAACTCAAGGAGCCGAACTCCGTCACGGTGGCCTATGTTGCTCTGAAACCACTAATATAATTTTGCATAGGCCCTAAAACGCAGGGCTTATGATTAAACACAGAGCATATATTAAATTAAACCATTTCCCCTCTTTTTAAAAGAAGAGGTTAAAAAACTGCATTAATCGTGTCAGGTAGGAGAAATGGAATGATAATCAGTCTCGTTTGGAGTCTATCCTGCCGTGGTTACGTGGACCGCTAATCCAAAGGCAGCTCCTCTCCTGCACCTGAAAGCCCCCCTGATCCCGGCTGAATTCTAATGATTGAAATGAAAGGCATCAGCATGCCAAATCACATAATGGAAAATCCAGAACAAACGCTATGACCCCCCCACGCAACCCTAGGCCTTTCCTTTCACTGGGCCACATCTTATCTGACTCCTTATTCCATCAGCAGAGGTGCAGCACAATGGAGATACAAGTCATATGTGCGGGACTGAAGATTGTTGTGCTAATCTGTACAGATGCATACAAGGCTTTTCTTATAGATCAGTCGGCTGATATTGTTCTTGTATCAGAAATATTAGACAATGGGTGTAATCCAAAGCCAGTTTGATTGACATATTCATATTTGTATGGTTTGGTTTACAATCCTTTTCATTATTGGTCACATGGGTTTAAAATTTGACCCATGATTAAGGCTTTAAATGTAACATTATAAAACTACCCACCTGTCCCATAGTCCAGGCGATGTACTTAAATTGTGTAAAATTCCAAACTTAGCATTAGAATCAGATGTATTGCCAAGTAGGTATAGGCATACAAGTAATTTGCCTTTGTTGTATCATGGCGCTTACATAAACACAGTAAGTGAAATTAAACTGTAAAAATAATTAAATGTTTACAAGAAAACAAATATAAAAAGTAACCACAGTAAGATTATGAATAATAGCTCTTAAAATATGTGCAGTGTATATAAAAGAAAAAAACACATTTAAAAGCTTGGTATTTTAGCACATGTTGCCAACTATTCATTACAGCACTCAAAAACTGAACACACACACACACACACACACACACACACACACACACACACACACACACACACACACACACAGGTCCTCCATCACTCCTGCCACCCTTCATCACAGCGGAGCAGCCTAATCACTCACTCTGTATCCTAACCAAAACAAAATGGTGCCAACCAGTAGCTTTTAGCCGTGTTTACACTCCTAACTCCCCACCGCNTCGTGGCGGCATGGGTGTTTAATTTGGGCCGTGCAGACAGGTAAACACAGGCCTATTTAGATGGCTTACCCGCCACCATATTTATACTCAACAGGACTAAGCTTCAGATAGAATATCCTCAAAGCTCCCATCTGTTTATTTTCTCTAACTGCTCCTTGAGCTCCGTCCTGACACCCGTCCTCCACCTTCTTCTGCCTCCCCCTCGCGCTAAGCCCGACTCCCTTTCCCTCCTCCTCTCCCATCCGCTCTCCTCCTGACCTGCCTCACTCTCAGGTCAAACACGGGGCATTTTTGTCTTCTTTGTTCGGATGGCCACTTAGTTTGTTTTTTGTCATTTTAATATCTAAGTATATATTACAATTCTTACACGGTTCAACCCATTTGAAGCTAATGCACAAGCACTAACAATAGTTTGTAGCTTACTTAAGAAAATGTACCTGCATGTATTTAGTTTGCATCTTCATGGTTGTTTGCACTCATTGTAAGTGGGTTTGGTAAATAGCAACAGCTACATGTAATTTTATTTATTTAAAGTAAAATGAGATAAGTCAGGCATCATTTTAAAATATGATTTTATATGATGTCAACTCCGTTATCTGGTGCTGCTTGTTTAAAGTGCCCTGCTTTTGTTTGACTAATTTGCAGAATTAAACTTGAATTGATATTTATTAGTCGTATTTTGACTATAATTTGGTCGGTTAACCCAATTTAACACAGTTAAGGAAAACTAAAGTTTGAATGGATTTTGTTTGTAGATGAGGCAGTAGTTTCTGGAACACATTTTGGCCTTTTGATAAAAAAAAAACCTCATGAGAAAACAGATATTGATATGTCACTAATACATTTCAGTGCATTACACGTGCGTACCGTTGCATCATGTACAGTAGCTCCTCTCCCACTCACATAGGATAGGGGTATGCACAATCATTATGGGGGGGGGGTTGCTCCTTGTCATGCTTTGCATTCCTGTAGCTGCTGCACGCATGTAGGCCTGCCCCGCCCCGCCTCTCTGAGGTCAACACCGGGGAAACCAGCCTACGAGCACAAGTCTGGTGAACCCTCAGTCAGCAGGTTCAGAAATGTCACCTCTTTTCATTCCTCATCAATTATTAACTCCAAACTCAATCTTCTTCCTGCCATCTCCTTCTCCTCTCATTATGCAGCCAATGTGCTCCATTAGCTTGTCTGATCAACAGGTGCAGCATGTTACCGTAATCTCTCGTCTAAATGTCTTTTCTTTCTCTTGTGAATCTTAAGTGGATTGTTAGTGAGGGGGACAGGAGTGGGAGGAGGGAGGCCAATGTATAAATGCACTGATACAAGCCCTGCTTAGTGGTATTATGCACATGCATTAAATACATACATGCATGCAGATTCCTACTTGGAAAAAAAATCCCTAATTTAATTACTGATTCACAGATTCTTTTTTTCCTCAATCTGTTCTTTAAAGATTTAGTGTACGCGCGAAACGGCAAACACTCCATACAAATGTTTTCTCTCTCTGTGAGTCCCATCATGCCTTTGGGCAGGGATAATTACTTATCAACACTAGAGTTGCTTAAAGGGGTGTCCAAGAGCACACAGGCTGTCTGTTTGTCTGGGGATTTTTATTCCACCACCTCGTGGAGATGATTTTGTCTATTATCTCCGGTGGATTTGCTCCTCTCTTCATCTGCAGCGCATTACTGCAGTCATAAAGCTGCAAGGTCAGAGGAAAGGAGGGAGGGGGGGGGAAAAGAGTCATCTCCTCTGCCTACACTGGAGCTTAACCCAGCAGAGATGAACGATACAGTAGCCTATCATACACAGTGATAAATCAGCGAGTGTGGTCAGGTTAAATATCCATCACCATCTTTATCATCAGCGCTGCTATCGAGATGACCGTTTCTCTGCAGTCAGAGCCGAGAGACGGGCAGGAGGAGTGAGGGAGGTGGGACATGCAACAAAGGTCTTAGAGGGATGGTTCATCTCAGCATGCTTCCAATGTAGTTCATAAAAGCTTTAACCCACATACTATTAGGAAGTTTATGGAATGAACTGAAAGAAAACATGACACATATAGCACATTTCTGGAAACAGTTCATACAGAATCAAACAATTACACTATCACTATTTGTTGCGTCTAAAAACATCTATTAGTATTTTTTGAAGTGTGCGTTAAAGGCAGTGGTGGCGTTGAGTTAAGCACAGTACAATTGAGGTACTTGTACTTTACTTGAAAATACATTCATGAAACTTTGTACTTCCACTTCACAATAATTTATTTTTTACTCCACTAATTATATTTCTACAGCTGTACTACTTACTTTAAAATTCAAATATGTTATTATGGATTAAGCTTCCCAGCGGAATACTAAGTTGCTGAAATTAGTAATACTACACATTATTGTATCACCTATTATAATGAATAAACCACCATTTTAGTATTTTGATGGTATATTTTGATACCAATACTTTAGTACTTGTACTTAAACAAGATTTTAAATGCAGCACTAATTTTTCTAGCACTGCTTAGAGGAAACAGTCTTGCAGAAATCTCTTCATCACTGCTGAGAAAACAGCTTTAAGCGATGCACCTGTGCATTCCTGCAGCAGTTTTCCTCAGGCCAATGTTTCTTCTTGCTCATAAACACAAGTATTTTCCGCTCTTAAACATGCAGAGTGTCAGTCTACTCGACAGAGAAAGCTACTCGACTGGTTCCTCCTGTAGAATAATCCTCAAAAGAACAGAATGAAAAGCACCAACAGACAACTGCCAAATAAATGTAAAAATATAAATCAAGTGCGCCCAGTGCTGTCGGATAAACATTGTTTAAGCGTATGACTATTTGCATATTAGTTTGTGAACATGAGCACCTGGAAAAGTCTAAAGAAAATATAAAATTGCATAAGGAATAAGGAGAGTCATTCATTCAAATTGTTGCTGCGAACCCCCAATATTTTGTCATCAGAAACGGGTTTATTACCAGGTAGGTTGACACGTAGGAGGAATTTGACTTGTTGTCGTGGTGCATACATAAAAGTAAAACAAAAATGTAAAAACACAGAACTATTTTAAGAACACTATAATAATAAGTATAATAACAAAAATATAGTAAAAATAAAGCAGTATTTACATTGAAATAGAATGAAATAAAAGATGTGCAGCCATATTGTTAACGCAGCCTATACATGAGTATTCACAGTTTGGCGATGGTAAAGTGCATTCTGGGAAACTGAGAAAGTAGACTGTAATTGGTTGATTTTAACAGATTAACCATGTATCAAAGGCGTGAGTATCTAAATGATATTTCGTAAAAGGTCACGATCAGTAACGTAATCCAGCATGATCCAGTCTTGGTCGGCTGCAGTGTGAGTCCCTGCAGAGCGCTGAAGGTAGCTGAGGGTCATCCATTCTATTCTACATGCAGACCCAGTGCAGCTAATGCCATACTTCACAGCCCAGCCTTAATCAGCCGCTGCACTGACAATGTAATTATGGAAGTGTCCAGGCACTGCAGTCAGCCGGGGAATTCTAATTATTTACAAGGCTGAGAAAGAGAGCCGACGGTTCATCTGAAACCAACGACCCACTCTCTCTGCATCCAAAATCATCTCGAGCGCACGGCCGCACTGCAGGCAAGCCGTTATGAAATACAGACGTGGTGAGGAGAGACGCAAACAGGAGACACGACTCCATGACTCCAATCCAAATGAACAAGGAAGCATTTCACCAACACAAATTTGAATTCTACAGATTACCTTGATTGAAGGCAGTTGGTGGAGTCAGTTGTTTGTGCCTTGGTTTGCTAAAAGCTTTATTAGTTAAGTCTTGGGTTTGTGGGGGGGTTTTCCTTGAAAACTTGGCATCAGTTATCCCAAGAAATTAATTTAGAAATATGTTAGAAATCACTTTTATTTGCAGCTGCTTTTATATCATTTATTAGCTGCTCTGATGTTAAAGTGATACTATCTTGGGATTCTCTTGGTTTTTACTCTTCAGGCATTTGACCTAAGCCTGCAGACGTATTAGATTAGTGCAGGGGTTCCCAAACCTTTCAGCCTGCGACCCCCAAAATAACAGTGCCAGAGACTGGCGACCCCCTGTCGACGGGATGGGGGACGGGGGGTGCTAGTGAATTAATTTCAGAAAAAAAAGAAAAAGTTTGAGAAACACTGCGCTAGTGGATTTTCAAAGAAAACAATTTCTATGCAAACATTATTATTAATAATAATTAAAAAAAATATANTTATAAAAAAAATTAATGTATTTATTTATTTATTTATATTTATTTTTAATTTTCCATTTTTATTTTGTAATCATCTCGCGACCCCCACTCGGGGTCTCGCGACCCCCACTTTGGGAACCCCTGGATTAGTGTATGAAATTACATTCTCTCAAACCCTTTTTCCAACAGCATGTTCATGTGCAGGTTTTTAAACATGGTGACTGAAATTCTTCACACTTGCCAATAGCTACAGGTGCCCCCACAAAGGTGTACCTCTCCAAATTGAAGGCATGCAACACACACACACACACACACACACACACACACACACACACACACACACACACACACACACACACACACACAGACTTACAAACCCACCCACCAGTCCTTTTTAACTACGGTAGCTTGATTTCAAACCTGTTTTTTCTGATCCCACGATGTGTACAATACCTGGTTTACCCGGAATTTGATCAGTGTAAGCAAGCTAATTAAATACAACAATTCAACAAAGTTAACTTTCTGTATCTTTCAACACCAAGAAGAAAAAAAGAAAACATACTGTAGGTGTGACGGGTAACCAATAACCTTTCAGCAGAGAGCACCCAACCCAACACCCTGGGCTTGTAGTCTTTATCCTCTCCACTTCACACGGCAGCTGCAAGAGAGGCAGAGCAGCATCTTTCTTATCACAGTGTGTGTGTGTGTGTGTGTGTGTGTGTGTGTGTGTGTGTGTGTGTGTGTGTGTGTGTGTGTGTGTGTGTGTGTTACAGTAAAAGCCTAATCTAATCACCACACACTCACAGGTTCCTCCAGGTGTATTACTGTACCAGGAGTGTAATGCAGAGAGGGAGGGAGAAAGGGACAGATAAGTAATATTGATCTGATGCGGCGATTGTCACTCTGTTGCCTGCCTTGAATAGCTAATCTCTTTTCTCACGGGTCAGAGGGAAGAAAAGGCGACATGCGCTGCAGGTTTACCCACGGCCAATCCATAAATTGTTTTCAACGTGGGCTGATCAGACACCAGCCGATGTGAAATTATATCTCCCAGCTGTTGTTGGCAGAGGCAATGGAGTTGATGAGGATGTTGATAGTCCTGATGGACAAGTGTTGTGTACTTTTGGCTGTGGATTGTGGTATTAGAACACCAATGAGTACTGCATAATAACGCTTGATTTATTTTCTAGTTTAGAATTCAAGGAATCTTAATCTCAATGGATTTATCTGTACAGGAAATTATTGTCTTAATGACTTTGTGTTAAAGCGAGCTTTTCAGACTGCTTTATAAAGCCTCTGAATTTTGGTTTTATTTCATATTAAAGATAATATCTTTGGGTTTCATAAAAACAAAACTAGACCTTTAAGGACATCCTCTTTGACTTTGAGAAGCTGGGATGGACACATTTCTTACATTTAATATCAATAGATTAATCAATGAATTTCTGTCCTAGAATTGAAAGAACTTGTCAAACACCGTACCAATACCCTGCCCTATTTTCCTGCCTCTTGAGTACTTCAAAAGATGAGGCATAATGTTTTCACTACCCTTATGATCATCCTTAAACCCCTCATATACCACCTTGCCAACCTTCGGGGGTTTCCCAATCAGAAGGATGTGGTCCATGTTAAGTTTCTGAACCCGTCTTTATAATGACATTAAAAATGAGAGCAGACTGCTGCAGCCCCCTTGTTTTTTTATGTGTGGTCAAGGAGCCGTTAGAGATTCAGTTTGTACCTTAAAGGTCACAAGGTCACAGTGAAAGGGAGAAGAGCCGAGAGTATTCCGTCTTCAACATTTCAGGGTGAGGTCCTCTTGTATCTACTCTCATCACCCCCCCCCTCTGTACACACATCTGTCACCCTTTCCTCCGCCACATCTCCACCTGGAATGAGAAAGGAGGGATTGATGCGGCGAACACGCCACAGTAGTTTCCATTTACCAAGACCAAACATCAGCAGGCATATCTCTGACACCAAAGGGTCTGCCTGGGTGCCCCCTCTTTTTCTCTCATTCTCATCCCCCCCCCCTCCTTTCTCCCTCCTCTCCCTTCCCTTACCCCCGCCATCTCTGTTTAATATAGAAGCTGGAGATGAAAAATGGTGTGCTTTTGTTTATTTGCCACCGATGCAAATGCGACCACAGCAGGATTAGTGAGTTCTCCATCTCTTTGCTGATAGCGGTGGGAAGAAAGAGGGGATTTTTATGCAAAAAAGATCTCTCCCACCCTTGCTATGACAATTGCAATGCATCACTTCATAGACAGTTTTTAATCTGTTTCAAACCAACCACACTTTGAACTGCTGGGAATGTGAGATATACAACTGTGGGTATATGCGTGTGTGTATGCCTGTGTGTGTGTAAAAGAGAGTACTTGTGTGTATGTGCTGTATGTGTTTTCCTGTGATTAATCTTTGGAGTTGGTTTAAGCACACTGCTGACACAGCACAGATCTCCCTCTCTTTCCTCTCCGGCTAACTTTGTCTCTCTGTCTGAATGCCCTTGGATTTAGCTTTGAATAACAAAAAGTTTGTGTCCTAATTTACTGTTGGTCCATTGTGTACAACTTTTCGTTCGCTGAAAAGAAAACTTAACTCTGGGCCTGTAAATTGATCTTTAATCAGAAATCTGCACGGCTTGAGCTACTTAGATTTACAGTAAATACTCACGTATCCCTCTGTACAAACCAAGCCTGTGAATTAGAATTGAAAATGTTTTTTCAAAGCTGCACGAGGACAGATTTGTTTGTAGAAATCCTTCTTTTTCTGGAGGTGCGAATGACAAAGACATGCTGAAAAGAATGAGCAATCCATTCAATGAAATGTCCAATAGTTATTTATATTTTGATGCCAAATGGACTATCGGAACCACATTTGCAAGCATTCTCCCAACTCACTTCAGATTTTCCAATATATGAGTAAATATAGATTCATTAGAAGGCGACGCAGACATTGATTCATATTAATTATTTCACTGTCTTGGCCTCCTATGGTTTAAAGTATCACATAAAAGCAACATTCACAAACATGAGGATACTTCTATTTTAAATATTTAGCTTTTACTCAATATCGAAGCAAACGTAATATAAACTAACTAATCCAGGTTGGAACTCATATTGTTTTTAAATTGCAATTTCTAGTTTAACAATTGAAAAGTAACGTTGTCATGGTGGCCTGGGGGCAAAGGTGTCAACCATGAACCGATGGTTTTTTGCATGGTGTTTTCCCTTGAACTCCCCTAGTTTTCTTTCATCTCGCTGCAAAGAGTGACAGTGCCTAAAAACATAAATACTAAAAAAGCAATGTTGTCAAGTGATCCTTGATGAGTCGACTCAAATTGACATAAGCGGACAATAATGGAGTGAAATAAACTCCTAAACAACAACTACAAAGTAAATCAGACGCTTTGTGTTCCATTCCAAGAACCTTTTGATAGCGTGTTTATAGATGAGTAGTGAGCATTCCTGTGTTTATTCTGAGAGCAGATTTCTGATATTCCCATATCTCCCCAACAATGATAAAGGCTCAGTTCATGCATATCAAGTTGTTGTTAATTTATAGAGACGGCCTAAACATGTATCTTTGTAGAAATGCATCCAATTTCAAATATTTCTTCCGTAGCAAAGAAGTGTATAGCAGAATAAAAGAGATGGGTGTGTTTCCCCGGAGTCCATTTCCTCCTAAATAAAGCCTGTCTGCTTACTTTCCTTTGCATGTTCCTTTGATTCCACGTATTCAGACGCGTCTCAGTGTCAGATCAAACCTTCAAACATCCATCACCTAACCCTCAGGAGAAAGGAGGAAATGCCAAAATCCCAAAGCGTCATCAGAACACGCTTCACTGTTGTCGCTCCGACAGACAGATACAGCAAAACTCAGAGTTTCCGTTTCGGATTTCTGACTGACTACACAATTATCAAGGGCTACAGGCGTATGACTGCATATCATGAAAAAGGAAGAGAAAAGGGGGTAAAAGGAGGAAAACACGGGCCTGTTTATCTTTCTAGCCACTGTTGGCGTCCTGAGGAGAGCGTCTGGCTCGGGGTAGATACCAATGGGACGACACAAAGGCGAGATAAAGCGTTAAGACATTTTCTACTCATCAAATTTAATAAGTCTCATCTCAGACACGCAGGTATTCAGCGCGGTGCTTTCAGGGAAAAAGGTAAACACATCCATTTTGTAAGCTCCCCCAAAAAACACACACCTCAAACCAGCAGCTGACATGCATTCTTAACGTGTCAGGGTGACAATAAGATACACTATGAATAATAGAATAAACAGATACATATTTTTCTCATATTCCTCTCTCTCCCTCTGTAGTTGACACCTTGGCGACGTGATAAAGCCCACATCAGAAATACTTTACTTCCTGCGGCTCCGCCCTTCCTTCCTTCCGTTCTCGGCAGGCTTACCTGTGCCCCGCTCGACTGACACCTAGCATTCGAAACAGCTGGGATTTAATCAGTCGTCATTATGGCTGAGGAGAAAGAGGCTGTGGCACAATGCTGACACAAAGACAGTCTAAGGGGATCTTTGTGCTGTAAATGTGCTTCTCACAGTGGCTGTGTGACAGCTGACGGTGAGTCGCTGAAACACTGATCCACTGTTTCCTTGTAGAGACATCAGGGTGAATACAGAGGTGCCATGGCGTGCGCTGAAAGCTGCCTCAAAGACCTGAATGCTGCACAACACCTGCATGGCTGCTGTGGCGGATTAGGGTGTCAACACACACAATGGCTGAGGGAACTCAATGCCTTTTTGACTCGCCTCGTAACCCCCCCTCATACGCTCTCTGACGTCCCCCATTGTCAACCGCTCTATTTTATTTATCACCGCAACAGCTCACTGGGGAATTAAGGGGGAAAGAAATGGCGGCAGGTTATTGAAAAATATTTATACACCTTGAAAAATAAACATTTTTCAGTTAAAGTTCATTTGAGACAGGGATTATCCTAAAGGGGTGGCAGAGGTTGTTGCTTCCTGTTTCCTGCACTTCGGGGACTTCGATGACATCTGTCTCCGGTGCAGCAAGGAGCCAGAAAACAAGATGGCGGTAAAAAACAAACGGACGAGGACGAAGAAGTCCATTCCAGCGCAACAGATGGAGCCGAGAGCGGGTGAGGAGGAAGAGGAGGAGAGCGGGGAAGGATAAGGGAAGGCTGGTGAGTCTTCGGCAGGAGAATTTGGCAGGATGGCAAAGAGTGTCGGAGCCTGGCAACGCCACAAAGAGCCGTGGCTCTCCATCCAGCTCTGCTCCACACCTCTCTGGCAGACATGCCATCACAGGCTTTGTTTACATGGGTCTGTGCACTACTGGGAACCTTGAGCAAAATAAAGAATGAGGTGCAGTAGATGTGATGTGTACAACTGCCCTATTATGCCATGTTCATTTGGTTTGCTCTACGTTCTTGGTACTGAGCACCATTGCTGTGGTGCTTTGGCACTGACTACAAACACATACATGAAAAATGTTGCCATGACAAAGCAAAGGTTTATTTTACTGTATGCAAACTGGATGATTTACTGTGTGCTGAGCAATTTTATTTGGAACCAAACCACTTAGAAAACACACATAAAGGCTGAATATACATTTACATATTCATATTTATTTACTAGGTACAGAGTTAAAAAAGAAAAAATCTGTAGTTAATTGAAAGAACACATTTGTCCAGTTCTTACTATGCGCATCATAAGGTAAAAATAATGCGTATAGTATCCACTCCGTGATTTGAATCAAAGTTAACGTTGAATTAGTTATTTCTTGGCCTGCACTCTTCCACCAAGTTTCATTCAGTTTTCCCATAATCCAGCTGACAAACAGACAAACTAACCAAAAAACCAAACCGAAAATCTGGGGGACATTGAAGGTGCTTTTTGGCTCTGGCTAAATTGTGCAGCAAATCTAATTTGACTTTACAAAAGTTTTGAGATGTCCCGAACAAACAAAAAATATGTATGTACTATCGTCAGTGTGTAGAAACAAACCATCATGAAAAGCACACACACACATTTTCTCAAATGCACAGACACATTAGACTTTCAATAATCCCCCCTGAAATATATTAGTAAAAGAGCTCCCAGGATGAATAGGTAACTCCAGTTTAACTCGACTCGCTCTCTGTATTTTATCCTAGTCGGAGTAAATCTCGTTAACACGGCAGCAGCCTCCCTTCCTCTGCTGCCCTTCAGTGACGGTGTTGGCAGTAACAGTGATGCAGTAATGGTATCAGAGACTGAGGCCCTAAGCGCCGGGCTTTGACGGCCTGCCTGCCGATGATGGATGTCTTCAGAAACTAAACTACTCCGTCCTCTGCACCCCAGAGTGCTGCTGTTGCGTGTTGGGATCCCCTCTGCAATGCCACAATGGATATTTGAGACTGGGAGTGTGTGTGTGTGTCTGAGAACATGCATGTAGATTCCTTTAAAGTGTTTGCATGTGCCCTGTGTAGTTTTCTGCACACATGTGCTCAGACTTAGTGTGTGTGTGTCCTGCTTGAATGAACTTGGGAGAGTGGAAGGCTCTTAGCGTGGAATGTGAGGGATGTTATATAAACACATTACCGACAGTACCAACGTACGGCCATACACACTGCTGGCGCCAGCCCCACACTGCATTAGCTGACATTTTATACAAAAATGGTGAAAATGGAGCGTCTGGTGAGAACCAGAAACCCTCCCTGGCTCTCTCAGACTCTGTTTGGGTTGGAGTTGTTCTCTTTTTAGTCTCCTTTCACTTTTGATTGCTGACTCTGCCTCCCAAAGGGACTGTCATGAGGTGCTGCGGTCATTCAGTCTGCTTATATGACCTGACAATTTAAACGGGAAGTCTAAAGGATTTGGTAATTTACATCAAATACAGGAATGGGAAATTAGTCGGACCTAACTGGATCTGGTTACATGACAGCGTGCAGAGTACAAATGTGCACTCACTCCAGTACATAAAAGCATCTCCTGTACATAAACACACTAAAATGCACCAATAAATGGTAAACAAATGCAGGGAAATGTGCACACTCACAATCAAACGTACACACGTGTTCTGCCGTGCACACCAAAACGAACACACCGACTTTGAAGAAGCAATTAATTCCAGATAGCATGGACATGAAAGGCAGCAGGATGCTGTGAACATTAAAAGGCACAGAAGCCCAAGCTTTGCTTTCCTGCGTGTCTTTAAGGCTTTCTCAATCCAGGCCCTTCCAAATAGGATTCAATAATGTCCAGGTTGCTTGTTTTTAACTTCAAAGATTTCTCACCAAACGGCTTAAGTCCAACAGAGAGCGAGGAAGAGAAGGGAAACACTGACAACTCATTAAATGTCAACGTTCACTTTATTACATTGTACTCTGCTTTCCTGTGCCACCAAAGTGGTTTCACTCATGACATGGGAAAGAGAGTCAGAAACCAGCTCTCATGCTGTTGGAGATTCATGAAATCAGACATTGCAGGACAAATGACCAGCAGAGTAGGCAGAGGCTGGGGGAGGCTTTGAAATGTGTGCTGCTGGCCAGCGGGAATTCAAGAGGTGCTTATACAGAAATAAGTGCCGGAAAGGAGGGAAAAAGTGATCAAGATGGTCAATTCCATCAAGTACCATACCACTGTTCATGTCCAATATGGAACCAAATGTCAGCGTTGACTTATTTTTTCAATAAATAACCTAGGTAGTATACTCAACTTGGGTCAAATTTGTTACATGTTCCACCTAAGTTGCGTCACAAACCCTTAATTTACGCCATACCATGATCTCTGACCAAAACTAAACAAATGGTTTTGTGGCCTAAACCTAACCAAGTAGTTTTGCTGTAATTCAGAACTTTAAACACATGTTATGAAACTTTTTTTGTGTAATTCAGACTGCAGTTTTGTTCTATTAAAACATCATATTTTTAAAGACCCCTGCATTAATGTTGATTGTTTGTATCGTCCTCCAACTATCCAACACTTTTAATTTCAATTTATATAAAGATGCATATTGTTTGCATTGCTGTGATATCATTTCGCAATATCTTTCCCTGAGTTGATGTTGAACATGCATGTAAACTGAAGACGCAGGTCTTGGCCCGTCCATCAAACACTTTGTAGTGCGCCTCCTGAGTTTTTCACTGGCAACACAAGCCATCCGCAGAGAAGAAGGAATTGTGTTACAGGTGATCAAGAGGGAGGACAGGGAAAAAAAGAGCGGTGGCAAACCTGTTTGCTTCTTATGAATTTGTGAAACAGATCGTCTCTCACTTCCTCTTCTTCTTCCACCCTCCATGTCCGTTAACCTCCTCGTAAAGAAACAAATGTTTCATCAGCGGGGAACGAGCACACGGGGATGTTTAACCAGGCGAATGGAGTGCTCCTCCTTCTCCTGGGCCGCCAACAAACCGCTGGCTGGGAGAGCAGCCAGGAAGAGAGGCAAGAAAGCCCGTCTGAATGTCAGCTGGCTGCCATCTCCCAACAGACACACACACACACACACACACACACACACACACACACACACACACACACACACACACACACACACACACACACACACACCACACACACACACACACACATACACACACATCCACACATCAGCATGAAGTACCCAGCACGTATCATACAAGCAACACATTCACCTGTCACGCTTTCATGCTCGGAATCGAGAGTGGACTACCACTGTCAACAACACACTGTCACATGCAAACAGGTCCCTGCAGTGCGGCTGTGATACTGGAGGACTGAAGGAATTTGTGTGGGATTTACTTTGGACTGAGGCGGAGCTTGGCAAGGGCCGCAGGCCACTTTGAGGATTACAACTTGAAGGGACACACCCAGAAAAATCCTCTCATCTCTGACACACACACACACACACACACACACACACACACACACACACACACACACACACACGCGCGCGCATCGTCTTTTAATTTGAGGTCAAATCGAACTCATTTTATCTGTGAATGTCAACACCTCCTTTCCTCCGCCAAGCCCCAACGAAGCTGCTCATCTCAGGATACTGTGTGCAAAAATGGGTAATTGTAAGAGTCAGAAAAAGCATGCGTTCACCCCGTGAACTTTTGCACAAAACGCTCTCTGGCACTTGGACTTCACACAAAAGAAATCCCTCCAATTTATTTTCTCAAACTTTTCCCCCCCACATCCAAGGCTCCTCAGTCTGACGTGAAAATCTCTATATTAATCATCCTTTCATAAGTGATGAGGGCAAGGAGAAAACGGACTGGAAAAGAAAACCAGGAGCGGAAAAAAAGATCTGTGAAAAGAGCAGCAGGAGAGTGGATGGAGGAGTCAGGTTTCAGTAGGGGGCAATGCAAGGCTACGCACCGAGAGAGCTGAGGCTGACTGCTCCCAGCAACACACACACACATCCTCTCAGAAATCAGCCATACCACTATTTACTCCTCCTTTATGCCACATCAATAGTATTTGCGGAATGACCAAAACATCAGCGTCATGGTCAGCGTTTCTCGATACCACAGGAAACGCTTCGGGCAACTAGGGGCATCCCTGAAAATAACCCCAGAGTAAAATAGACGTTGAGAACAGGACACTATTTGAAATGTGTGACAATTTCTCTAGCTGTATTTATTTGCAAACAAATTAATGAATGGCAGAAATCTAGTAATTAGTGTTTAATTTACCTGCCCGTTGCTGTCATTTATTTCTCTGTAAATTATTGTGTGCAAACCTCGAAATCTGAGCTAAAAAAAATTCATAAATTATTACGCATTTAATATAAAAGTGTGTATCCCGCTTTTTACCCCTCTGCCGCTCCACATCCACACTCATCAGCAGCTTTTAATCTAGCCAGAATTAGCATATTCAAATGGTTTTCCTAATGACTTTCATCTGGCAAAAAAGGTAATTTCATACACGAGAGTAGCGTTCAACTTTGAGGCGGCAAAGACAAAGCTGAGTGCAGGGGGCTAAAGATGCAGCGGTGTGATTGCCTGTGCAGTAAACGCTTTTCAATAAGGTTGCTTTTAATTGAACATATGCGCTTAAACTTTGAACTGTAAACGCTGCCGTCCTATATGTGCAGGAGGCGCTCAGGGGAGAAGGAGCAGTTAGTGCTGGTGTAAATGGCATATCACAGGCTAATACTGGGGAGGGAATGGGAGGATTCAAATGATCAGGCCACTGTTGGGTGGAGATGGCTGGAAAGCACATTAACACACACACACACACACGCAACACACACCGACACAAACTCTTTTGAAATGTTGTTCTTGAGTACAAAAACAATTAAGAGCAGTGGTGCTTTGATGTTCAGTGCTGCCCCGCAGGTCAGGAGGGAGAGTGTTTCTTTATCTTAATTGAAAAAATTAAATCATTAACCTGATGCCACCATTTCTGAATGACAAGTCCTCTGCTTTTCACTCCTTCCCCAGCTCACCCTCAACGAACAGCGACAGAGAACATGAAGAGACATGCTCGAGAAGAAAGTAGGGGGAGAAAAGAAAGACAATTTCAATAACAGAAGAAAAAGAAAGTTTAGTGGGTGTAATTTGATTAATAATGCTAAACGGAGGCTGGGAGGGGGCAAGATAGGACCGGGGGAACAAATTAGCCAGCACAGCTGGGGAAGGACTCCGTTCGGCAGCGTATCAAAGGCTCACAACACCGCCTTCCTCCTCCACGCCTCCGCAAACTCAAATTGAAATTCGGTATCTTGTCATACGAGCTTCAGAAGTGTCTTCCTTTATTGAACAATTATTTTTCTCTTTAAAATGTTACTCTCTCACTCTTTCATTTGGAAATGGGAATTCAAAATCAGTTATTTAAACCGATCAATAGTATTATTCTAGCCAAAATAAGATATAAATCATATTTTACGTGTCACTGTGCTATTCAAGCGGATCAACAGTGGAGAGCAGCATGAAGACTCAGATGAAGCGACTCATAAGAAGCTTAAGTGACTCATAGGAAATCAGCCTGTTTACATCAGTGATTTTGAGTGAAACCAAGAAAACATTCTGATACAATTAACCGTGGAGATGTGATGTGATTTTCCAAAAGATGTTTCATTATATTCAAATGCCCACGACATCCACACATACATTTCCAGATAACAACTTGGCCCGTGCTTAGATAGTGGATAAGTATGTGTTTGTGTGTGTGTGTGTTGGGAGGGAGTGGGAGTCAGCTTGTCATAACACATCTAGCGTTTAGCAGGCTAATCGTGGGAGACGACCATGTTGTTTTGATCACCTGTAGTATTACGGTTAATGTAAATAAAGTCTTACACTGGAGGCCTGTCACTCCGCCTGTCTGAAGAGGGAGGGTGGTGGTAGTGGTGGAGGGGGGTGACCAAGGTAAGAAAAATCACTTCTTCTTATCTCCTTTCCTCTGACCTGAAACAGTCAAACTGCGGAGCATGAAGTCACAGAGAAAGGAGCTGGTGGAGGGGAAAACACACACAGGAGTAATCTCGATGGGAGACATTTAAAGAGGCTCCGCGCTTCGACACATCATTGTCAAATTAGTCGTGATACTTCGGAGTAATTACCATAAATAAACAACATCTTGAAGAACATTTGTGACACAACAGTGGAATTCAAGTACCCTTTACCTAGGAAAACCATACTGTTTTAAACACCCCAAGGTCCACATTTGACTATATTATGAGCAAAATGTAGGTATCTATCAATATTTTTTAAGTATGTTTTAGTATTATTTTTGAATAATTACAGATCCAGTTCCCGTTAGCAAATTACTTAAACCACAAAATATTAAATGTACCACAATGTAAGACAACCAAAAGTGTTTACGCAGTTTACAAGGTGCAACCATCAAATCTTTGGCATAGTTTTTTGTTAAATGATTGATTATAGTCTAAACTAGACTTACTGTTGCAGGTCTAATTTTGTGATATACATTTTAAAAATCATGATATACAGTTTTTCTTGTAAACTAGTTAAATTGAACTCTACTTTTTTCAAAAAAGTATACGTTGAACCGTATTAGGATTTTAGTTATTTTCTCTTTTTTAATGTATTTTTTTTTCTTCTTCTTTTGGTCTTATGCTTCAATTGTTTCTCAGCATTCTCTCTTGGTCTGTTGGTGCATTTCTACCACAAACCAATTTTCCCACCAAAACCTGAGCAAAGTGTGAAATGCCACCTGGTTTAGTCAGTTTATCATCATGGAAATGTTCTTATTTGTTTACAGTAATTACACTTGTGTCTTCGAGGTAAAGTGCTGATGATTGATTGATGACACAACACCAGACGCAGCATCTTGAAGGAAAGGGGGGGGCGCCGTGTTCGTTGACTTTTGCCCTGCACCTGTGTTTCATCTGCGGTTTAGCACACATGCTGTACAGTATGTTGCAACACCTCAAAAGACCAGCAGAAAGCTTTTAAGTCAGCTATCTCTTTCCCACTGCACATGTTACCTGTAATCTGCCATCTGGGCCAAAAGTCCTCCAGTGGAACTTCCAATAGTGCTTGTCATTTTATTTTTTCCATCTGATATGGCAACTCTATGCAAAGAGTGGTTTAACACACACAAAATACCAGAGATGTTTGGCTTTCATTGCCATCATTAGAGCTACTCTTTAACAAATAAATCCCTATTTCGAGTGCATATTCTACATTGGTTAAAATATAACAATATCCCTATGCAAACACGAGAATATTAGCGACAGAGGAGGCATTGTGAGAGCGAATGAACATACTTTTAGTTCATCTCAATGTGTAATGATGTCTTATAATCCTACATCCATAGCTGCGCTGACTCCAGCAGGCCACACCCACATGTGGAGAATATAATGACTTTATATTCAGTTGAACGGTACACAATATAGTTAGATTATGCTTATTCGTCCCAATACATAAATATGTCATCTCTCGGGCAAAAGCTCTCGATTGTGCCTTGAATGAGGCAACAGGATCCCAGTGCACAATCATCTCTGTCCGTGAGTCTTTCAGAAGTTGAAGGATTTCATACAACACTTTTCACCGCCGTCTTATTTTTTTCCTTTTGAAAGAGAGGGAGTTGATTTTTTTTTTCTTCGCCTCCCTTCTTTCCCCCCCCCATACGGGTTTAACTTGGGCTATTTCAACCCTGCTGAAAAAAGTAAATGTGTTTCTAGGCTGCTTTCAGTCTGAGCTGCACAACTTATCTCGCGCTTCCTCTTTGTTATTAAATGCAGTGAGCGAATGATCGGCGTTTCTCTAAGGGACACAGTGAGGCAAAAATCTAAATGGGGAGGCACACTCCCTGCATTACCATAAAAAAGGGGAAAGTGGTGTGTGTGTGTGTGTCTTTGTAGAGGGTGGTAGAGACTATCTCATGTGGGGGGGTGCACGGGTTTTGCTAGGGTCGTCGTGAAGCCCTTATCGGTTCACCAACAGGAGAACGGAAATGATTAACATCTAATTTAACCCAATCTTCTGTTCAATAGGCCGCCATTCAAAGGGACGCATCTATATGTATTTAAGAGGTAATCACTGGTCGGACCCCCGCTCTCACACTCCCCCCTCCCTCCCCTTTTGTGAGGCGGGATGACACACAAACATATTTCCATCTGAAAGCCAGGCCTTGGTGGCTATATTTCTGTAGGAGAATCGCTGGTGTTATTGTTGGGTTGTTTGTGTGGGGGGCCTCACTTTACTCGCATCATGAGTGTGTGTGTGTGTGTGTGTGTGTGTGTGAGTGCAAATGCATCCGTGTATGTAAATGCTGTCAGGAGATATGTGGTCTGTATTCAGTAGCCTAGTATACTGAGTAATGCTGAGGACGTCTCCAGTCAATTATAAATCTTTGTTCAAAGAGTAATAAAGCAGTTTTTTTTACAATTCAGGAATTGTTCAGATTTTCTCCATGTGATGCAGAGTGTCTTTCATCGATTTTAGTATGGAAGTATCCCATAGTGCAGAGTAAAAGTGAGGCTTATGAAGAACCCATCTAAAATGTACCCATCTATGATTTGTATGTTGTCTTTTTTGCGGTGAAATTGTAATATTTCTTTAATTACGTTAGCTGTACCTGGATCCCTTTCTGCTGAGGCTGCCTTAGGTTTTAGAGGAAAGATGAAACGTGAGGGAATCAAGTTTCGTGATTTGGGGACATATCGGCTGAAAGACATTTCTATCAGTTTTACTAACTTTACTCTCCAACACCTGTCCTGGTCTAATGCTGTCCAACATATTATATACCTCTCCGTCCTCTTTGCAGTAGTTTGACCGTGTGCAAAGTTAAAATTGCAGCCTTTGCGGTGTAAATTCATAACATGCATTATATCAGGTATTATCAAAGAGATGCAAGTTTTGTCATGATGATTTTCCCTCTTTTTATAACTATAGTGTTTGAATTCCCTCCTTGCCTGTGAGTATCGGAAGAGGACACATTTTCAAGCCAACGCTTTCATCCTTATGTCTTTCAAATCTACCAGAAGAAGACTTTCAGATTAAAACGTTTTCTTTTCAAAGATTGCCTGGACAAAATGCAAGGATAAGTGAGAATGGAGTGTGAAGAAGAATCCAGGTCACTTTTGAATGGAGATGAGAGAGTGTGTGTGGAGGGGAAGGGGGCTACTGAGCGTAAGGTTAACCCTAGGGGAAGCCTGGCAGAGTCACTTCTTCATTTAGGGAGGTGGTGGTGGTGGTGGAGGAGGAGGAGGAGGAGGAGGGGGGGGGGCGTGAAGATCTCTCTGGAGCTTTCTATCAGGGCAGATTACATGCATGTGGACGCGGTCAAAGAGAGCGGGAGGAAGAAAGTAAGTGTAAAATAAAGAAGTTGGAATCAAAAGGGTCATGTGCAATCTAAGCAATGGGGGTGATGACAGGTTTGCCTCACACCTGAGCTCTATTATGCATTCCATAATCGGACACACACTCTAACACACTCACACACACACACACCGATGGCAGCAGGGTTGTGTTGGGTTTCTCTGACAAGGTGAACTTCATGCATCGTGTACATGATATATAACTCCTGAGTGGTGAACAAAGGCGGGCCAGACAGAGCGAGAAAGAAGGAAAGAAGAAGAAGAAGAGCGCTTCTCCTCTTTCTTCCTCTGCTGCCGTCTTTTTTGTTTTGTCTTTCCCTGGACTGGTGACAAAGGTAGTGCTAGGTAGGTGACCTTCGTCTCCATTCGCTCTTTTATGATAGTAGAAAAAACACAGGGTCAAGTGCATTCATGCGTCACTACAGCTTCTCGTTTTTTTTGGAGTGGTTAAAGGAAAAAAAAGGCATTGCATACACTCGTCAGTGAAGAATGGAATTACACTTTGGGTTGAATTGTCCAAAAAATCTGGGCCTATATCTTTTCCTAAACACTTTTACTTCTCATCTTTCCTTAACCCCATGACGTTTTCCAATGATGTTAAGTATCAAATCACATGGATGATTCACGTTGAAATGAGGTACATGTTACTCTGATAGGAACCTCCATAACCAAAAAAGAATATCTGACCAAGTCCAATACAGTTTGACACCAGGATCCTTCAACAGACGTCTAACCGTCCTCTAGATAAAACATGTTGGCGCATTTTAGAAAGTGCCAAAAAAGCAAAGAAAAAGAGGGTGAAACAGAGAAGGGAGAAAACTGTCCATTAACCAAAAAGCAATTTCTGTTGGTGTGCGCCTGGCTGCTCCGAGGTTCCTGGACGGGCTAATAGCCTTTCATTACAAGTTTCCTCCCCAGCCAATTAGAGACAGGTCTGTCCGGCCGCCGGCCACCGACTCACACGCAGACACTTTGATCAGCTCTCTGTTCACTGACACACGTCTAATGACCAGGGGAGAGCAGAGAGGGCAGCCTGTGTTCACACAAACAGTAGCTACACACACACACACACACACACACACACACACACACACACACACACACACACACACACACACACACACACACACAGACTTGTTTTCAGCAGAAACATAAAAAGCCAGAAAACTTGATCAGATTTTATGTGAGGAAACACATTTTTTAAAGAATGATTTCTTTAAACTAAGCCTTGAGAGGCAAATCTAAAAAACTAATCTGACAAAATATTTAGTTTTTTACTTAAGGATCAGGTGAGAATAAGTCTTTGCCCAGGATAATTAGTCCAAATTACTTTTTTCCATCTGTGTATACAGGTACAAAATATGCATTCGCATTCATTGTACTACATCTAGGCAAAACGTTTCTTCTCACCAGTTCCACAAATGAAAGTATGTTTAGGAACAGGAAGATTATTTTGGTGAAACCCTTTTTTTCACCTGTTCTTAATTCATAAATACTTAAAAAATGGATCAGCGTTTTTTTCTTTCTTGCCTCTAAGTAAATGACTGCTAAATTGGTCCAGGAGAAACTGAGTATCACAGTAAAAATGTGAATATACGTTTAAAGCCCTAAAATAGACTGTGGTGTGTGTTGTAGACACAAATGTAATCGCATGCCCACACACAGGGACAAAACCCTGGCTCCAAAAATTAGAAAAAAAGCCCTGTAATTAGCAAATTGGACTAAACGGCAGCTTTAATGCAGCCCCTTTCTTCTGCTCTCAGAGGATTTAGTCCTGGTCAGCAAACTGCATTCACACATTCCTACCATACATCAAATAGTTGTGTGTGTCTGGTAGGGGGAAGTGACTCAGGTGAGTTGCCTCTGTTTCTCTTGTCTCTTTAATCATTTACAGTATTTATTGGCTCACCTCTGACCCTTTGGTTGTTGTCGGCTCACAATGGCTTCAGACAGGATGCCAGTTCCTCTGATGCATGACTTCAGGAAAGCCTTAGAGCTTAAGCAAACACGTTGTCCCACCAGCAGCAGAGTAGAAAGAAGAAGTTCAGTCGTGTAGTAATATTCTGTACTGAGGTTTCCAAATATACCTTTTTAAGCTGAACCATCCCTGAGGATCTGTCATTACAAGTTGCAACATTAGCCCGTACAAAACTTAGGCTTTATGTAGGACTTAAAAACAGCCTTGTTTGATAGTGTCATAAATAATACCATTGACCCAAGTTTCTTAAAGAAAGTGTACATTGAATTATTTGTTTCCAGTGTTTTTTAGGACAGACATAGTGGCCGCAATGGTTTCACAAACATGCGAGATGCAGTTAGAAAACGTTACATTATGTTGTCTTTGTAACGTTTAGTGTTAGTTCTTATGTTTGCTATTGATTATCTGGTCAACTTATCATCTTTTGCTTTAGGCTTTGTGTATTTGTTGAATTCTTTGGCCTGATCCTCCTGCAGGGTTGTTACTTCTTTCAGAAAAATGTCAACTGCCATTAATATGTAGCTTGGTGATCACCATGAATTTTAAGTGGATCAGAATAATACAAAACAAATGAATATAAAAATGGAAGAACTAACTTTAAGCTCATTTGTCAGAACCTCAGCTTGTCACCATTTTGGTAACTGTTTTTGTAAATAAGTAAGTAGTAAGTCAAAAAGTGACCTTTTTAATAAAAAACTATTTTCCTGTTCAGTAAACACACTGCATTCATCACAAGTTCAACATCTCCTCCGGAATCATTTTTTATTTATACTGGACAAAGGAAGTATACTATTGCATGAGGGCATGTCTATTTTAACCTTACACACATTTTGCAAGGTTGAAGCAAAGTGTGTTGTCTGCACACAACATTAAAGCAGCTAACGGGCGACAACTGGAGACGAATACTATCTTGTGTTATGGGATGGATTGTTTAGACACAAATACTGAGGCAGAGATGAAGACAGAAGAAAGGGTAGTATTACCTTCTCGTCTGTGTACACGAGGAATTATAGTATTTTTAGAATGAGACAGAGGTACTTCTGCTCAATGGGTGATTTTATAAACTCCAAGTCCAACAAGACCAGAAATGGCGGCGTGTGTGAGCCAAACACAAATCTCCAGCGAATTGGAACAGTATTAAATTACAATGCATTACAGGTTATGGTGGTTGAACTAATTCTGATGGAGAAATTGCTTCTGTTATTACACTGAAGACATTTTTGCGAGCCCTCTGTCGAGCATTAAGTTATGTGTATTTGTTTTTGTGAGAGAATATTGCGAAGACTAAGAAAGTGAACAAAGGAAATTAAGACGAGGTTTTTATGTTCTCAAAAATAATTCTGAACAAAAAGGAAAGGTAAATAAACATATTCAAATACATACAAAGTCAAATGTTTGATTTCCAATTTAAAATGAGTTGTCAGTCAAGTTTAATAATGTGTTGCTTGCTTACCCAGAAATGTGCACACATTTTCAGCGATACATTTGCAAACTGCTGGTGCATCCCAATGCTGTTTTCTAACTGGAATTATAGTGATCCAATGTTTTTACAGGTATGCATTTATTTATTTTAAGTGTCTGATTGTCAAAACATTGTCTACTCTTAACAGGAATAACATTGTTTTAGGGAAAACACAAAATACTTTGGCATACAAATTGTCCAATTTTAGGATAGTGAAAACCAACACTTCTTCTCACACACAACTGTTGCTTAAGGTAGGAAAAAAAATGGTTTTCACTTTAGGACGATGCTTAAAAAAAACAAAAATGTTCTTTTTTCTCATGATTTTGTAATCCTGTACATGAACTATAATTAACTTACTTTTATGGCAGTTAGATAATTATATTGGGGAAAAACCGTTGAAATGCAAGAGAGAAAGGGTGGAGAGAAAATGTGTGTGTGTGTGTTGATTGAGGAATGTCAGGTGTGTGTGTGTGCAAAGCCGATGTTTATGTTCGTACCCAGGTCAGCCCCACAGGTATGTTTCAACCACAACATTACCTCCCACTGACCCCCCTAATGGACAAGGTGAGCAAGCAGTCAGCGGAAGGGAGTGACGCCCCTAAAGCACACACACACTTAGTGACACACACACACACACACACACACACACACACACACACACACACACACACACACACACACACAGGGCGAGACTCCCCACCTTCTAAACTACAAGCCAAAATACAGACATTAATCTGAAGTTGAGCACAAAACAAAAATTACTGCCTCTCAAGACCAATGGAGTGTGACAGAGTTTTCTTCTGCACCAATGGCAGGGATGAAGGGAAAATGAGTGAAAGAAACAAAAACAAAAAAAATAGATTCTGATTTTTGGGTATTTTATCTCCCAAGGCTGGCGGTAGAGGTTAAAAAAGATGTGTTCAAACCCAACAAAAAGCTTTTTTGATTGACCACATTGTTTGTTTGAATTGCCACTCATCATTTCATAATAGAAGACACACACACACACACTTCCCTGCATACACACACACACGCACATACATAGTGATGATTACCATTCTCCATATTACTGGTGTACAGATAACTGCTTGGCTCCCATGGGCCTGCCAATCCACTGTAATCCCTCAAACACTCTGAATTTTCATTTCAAACAAAAGCTCAACTGCCAGAAGACACAAGGAAGCATTCTGTCGCCTCCTCTGATTTTCTATTTCTTTCTGTTCCCGGCCTCATTTTTGTCGTCGTCTCTGGGCTTCCATCCTCACGTTCCAACCACTTGTTCCCCCCCCCCTCCTTCTTCTTCTGCTTCCGGCATTTGTGAAATTTAATATCAGAATTATAAATGACGCTTGCACTATACACAAATAAAGCTCCCATTCAACTGAGAGTGAGTTTGGAGTGATATTGGATATAATTCAATATTTACCATTGTAATAATCTCATCTCGCTCTTTTAAAGAATGCGGGTAAAACATCCTAAGGTGGTTTATGTGGGTGATCAAAGAGTATGGGGGGGTTGTTCTTTACATTCCTGATTATTGGGGTATGGAAAACACAACATCCAAGCCCTTTGGCCTTCCATACCTCACATCTTCTCCGGTATACCTCCAAACATATAATAGGTATTGTATTAACTACTACTTCAGCCCCTGTACATGACCTTGTGAAATGATTACCTTGAGGCTTGAATTCTTAGTTGCGTTGTACCTTGTCTATACAAAGTTGTTTTTGAATGAATTAAAATATACAAATATTTAAGCGCAAAAATAAATAAATATACCAATTTAATTGCAAAGTGGATACTGACTTAATGGTGCTAGTTTTCATCATTTTCAAAGTTCAGGTGTATAACTTTATGATACAATCGGTGTCCACCACAGCCTCCAAACATGCAGAAACACCGGAGTAGCCACCAGTCAAGGCTTGTCTCCACATTAATAGGCAGGTGAGTCAATAAAGGTGATAACAAAAGACAAGAGCCATTACAGGAAGTTGGAAGAGATAAGCTTATTTAAATTGGATATTATATTATATAGAAAAAGGGAGAGAAGAGCCTGCAGGGAAGATGGGGGCATGTTTGATGGGGTAAATATGCAGTGTAGTCATTCCCCCCCCCCTTCCTTAAGTAAGTAAGACTTTAAGCGGGAACCCTTGAAATGCAATCTGGGTGGTGGTGGACTGATGCATCGCGGTGGTGTTGCAGTGTTGAAGCCTTGCTGTGTTAAGCCTCTTAGATAACAAACACTTTGGCTGTGTGTGCACATTTCTGCCATTTAATTATCAGTCAAGATTCCCTGTTTGTGCGCAGACACAGAAAATCTGTATACATTCATGTTCACCACATCTATACTGCAGGATCTGGGACTGTCAATTCACTAAAGCCTTAACAAGAAGGCCCTGCAACTACAAGAGCACTTCAGTAGTGATGGAATCAAGAATCAGTTCTTAGTCTCATTAATTGGAATTGTATGCCTCCTATCAGTTCCTCTTATTGATACTTTTTCACAATTGCAAGTGCACAATGACTTCTCATGTTCAGGCTGTATCATTTTTCTGCTTGTTTTGCACTTTAGCCATGGCTCAAAAGAAAGTGCAAGGTGCCGATAAACCTGAGGGGAGGCACCATTATTTTGAAAATTCAGCAAAATACATGGATAAAGACAGTTGTTTAAAAATGTTCTCACAGCAATATAAAAGGATATTCTTAAAGCTAGCTCTAAGCAGCAATAATCGATGACAATCATACATTGATATCAATATAATTCCCATTCCTTTACTCCAATCCAGTATATCTTTGAAGAGGAAATAGAGCAATGACTCATTGTACAGGTCAAAATGTCAGCATAGATGGAACACTTGTGAATGATTTTGAATAAGCAAACATTACATTTCTTTCTTACCAGTGAGGACCTTCTTTCAAATCTGAAAATCCCTAAACCTTTATGCTTGGCTCTTAATAAGTTCCTGTAAACAAAACCTCGTCGTAGCATTTATGTGAAAGGAAGGAGACGCCATTTTGGCATCACGTCTTTCGTCGCCAGGCTGCACTTCACCCCCTGGCGTTAGTCCCCCTCTAAGACGGCCTCCCTCGCCAACGCGACTGTCACTACGACCATTACCGGTGGCCATTCAGCCTCTGCCCGCCCTCCAAAGGCCTCCTTGTTCTCCCCGTCGCATGGCTGCCCGGCAGCAGTCTGCTGGCCCGCTGGCTACTGACCCCTGGTCTGGCTCACAGTCTGGCACCGGCGCCCTCCATTAGCCTAATTACAGCCATGAAAGCAGTGCAGACCGAGGCGGGCATTAGGGCCAATTAGGGCCGCCCAGGATGGGCTCGGACCAGGGTTGGGTTACCCGCGCACACACACACAAAAATATTTGTACACTATGCATGAGAGCCTATATTAAATATCTTACTCTAATCCTGAATTAAACCCTCGCGAATAAATGACCAGCCTAAACACTTCCCCCAACTGACGCCGGATTCTCAATGTGCAATAAACCAATCTGAAGCAACCATAACCTTAACCCTCCAACCTTAAACCCTGGGTGGGGTTAGGACGAGAAGCTGCATGTGGTATTGGCCACCTTGATGACGTTGAAGTAAAGCAAGTAGAGATAGAATGAGTAAAAGACAGAGGCAGCAAGAGGAGAGCCTTGTAAAAAGAGAGTGAGGATTGTGTCTGTGCATTCATGCGTGTGGATGTGGATGCCGGGCCGGGGAGCCAGAAGTAATTTGTGGCTGTCCAAAGGGAGATAATAAGGCTTGTCTTCCCTTCAAATAAAAAAGGTGGAGATCCTCCTCTTAAAACACTATCCTCTCTGTCTTTTATTTCCTCGAGGGCCCCCGCAGGTATGGATGGATGGAGAAGGGATGAGCGGAAAACGTCTATCATGTTGTTAGCCACGGCAAATAACTATGATTAGCCAGAAATGCTCACGTTGGGATGAGTTTATGTTTGACGAGAATGTCATCCAGTTTCCCCAAAAGCTAGTGAGCTCATATCCGGGTTTACGTATGGGAACACTTCTGTAATTGTTTGACCTTTTAAAAAAAATGTTGTCAGTTGAGTGCAGTAGGTATTCATAAAGTTGGCCAACATAACTTTTTGTGTGTTTAATGCGCTTTTACTCTCGGAATACCTGTTTTATAAATCTTGCATTGTTTAAAATGGAGAATCAATATTGATTTGACAATAATGCAGTTTGTGTTGAGGCATTTAAAAAGAGAAATGAGTTTGATGGGGCGTCTTATTGCTTGATATAAAGACATGTAAGATGCAGGGATGATTAAAGTTTAAATAATTTGTTTTAATTCAAAACTAAAATCTGCTTTACGTGATATCAAATTAATCAAAAGTAAACCTGTTTATGCTGTATTCAGGTGTTGATAAGAAGATGTAGTGTCCACGACTTTGTTCAGTTATTCTTTTCACAAAAGCAGTTGAGTGTCAAAGGTCTATTTATTTTTTCACAAAGAGAAGTAGCGCTCTGGCCTGAATTCTGTTGTAGTTAAAACACTTTTTTTAAAAGAACCACTGAAATACTGTATATTGTTTAAGCGTGGATATACATTCAAAGAAGTGAAAAATACTTAAAGTGGACCTATCATGCTATATTTGAATAATATATTGTAGGGCCATACCTATATAAAACATGTCTGTGATTGTTTTTTTTCAAAATACCAAACAGATCATGCATTTTAGCCATTCCTCATTTCGCTCTATTTGCTCTTTTCCAGCCCTGTTTTTGCAAGGGCTGATTCTGTGGAAAATGAGCTTCAGCTGACCACGCCCCCTTGCAAAGGAGGGGGGCGAGGCACGAGCGGCATGTTACCATGCTGTTGCCATGACACGGCAACCTCGCATTCCCTTTATAGGTGGAAAGTTGCCCATAAAGGCGGAGCTCCTTGTTTCTGACGTCAGAGATATTTCAAATCAGTCTGTATCAGATCCGTTGCAGCCCCGTTTTTAGAGATTTGGGTATGGAAGAAAAGGGAGAGGGTTTTCTGACACTTGGTGAGTTCCCTGACACACCAGGGACACATATAATTTATAAAAGATATACAAAAGTGCATTTTGCATGATAGGTCCCCTTTAATTCAACAGCTCAAAAAACTTCAATTGATGAACGTGAAACACAACATGATGGGCTCTGAAAGCTGATACTGTTTTAATACATTTTGAACTGAAGTTTTCCGTTGTGTGAGTAGAATCCTTGGTTGTCATTGTTCTAAAATTTGATCATTTCTATGCTAAAGCATCACAAGATTTTTTTGTTTTATCTATAATCTTATTCCTAAGAGTAGACATTTCTGCATCCTGCATTGCAACTTTTGAAAGAAATTATTACATAAATGAAACCTTGAATAGCAAGCAATACCTAACAAGTCGGTTAACTTTTTCTGTAAAAGAAAGTCCTTAATTGTCAGTGTAGGCAACAGTACCTGCAGCATGTGTGGAATCTGCAGCCGACGGTGATTAATTGTGAAATGTGTCGAGAACAACACAAAGCCAAGTCACATTGCTCGTCACGCGCTCGGCTTACCCAAGACTCGCTGCTGTCAACACTCTGTGATATGATCTATACAGAGGATGAACTTTCCCTGTTTGGGGCTTAACTGATAAACACCACACACATGCACACACACTTACAAACACACACACAGATAACTAGCGGCAGGCACCCTCCCTGATGGGTGTCAAGAACAGGTGAGCAGCCACCTGCCGTATGCACTGAATGAACTCATAACTATTAACAACTTGTATTCTAGACATTTTTATGAGTGAACATTCTTTGGTTACCCTTAACCTCTATTGGTTTTCAAAGACGCATACATATTTAACATTAAATAATATATGAAGATGTTAGGGAAGCTTTTAAATAAGAAGTTGTTATTGTGTTACTTCTGCTTTTGGGGGCTTTTTTTATGGATAACTCAAAGACAAGTAAAATGTGCACATGTGACAATGTGATTGAGTTTTAAATATCTACACTGTTTCTTCATTGGTTCACATACTGTATAACCTTTTGAGAACCGCTGCCTAAATAAGCTGTTGGAAAAAATACAAGCTCTACATAATAATTTTCTTGTGAGGATGAAAAAGTCAGACACAATATCTTCAAATGTTCCTAACTGATTAATGGCACCTGACAAGTTATGTTCCACATGTAAGAAGGAAAATAAACACATAAAGGAACAATGAACATGAAGCATCCTTGGTCAGTGTACATGTGATTTTTCTCCAAAGGTCAATAAGGGCAAACTGAACCCAAGTCTATCCACGTACAAACACAGCATGTGATTGCTTTTCCTGCAGGTAACTCTCGGCAGATTGTCTTGCTCTGAGATGTGCACCGTTGTGTGGAGAGAGTGTATACATGGGTTGATATAGGTGTGTGTGGGGATGTCGGGCGGTGTGGGTCATCTGCAGAAGCCCCAACCTCACCTTATCTGCAGCGAGGTGGGCTGTGTTCGCAGAGATTAAACACATTTCGATGCGGCTCTAACTGCCGGGGCCTAAAGAAACGCAGGCAGAGGGAGAGCCAGTGTAGCTGCAGCCAGTGTTGTTGTTAGCTGAGGAGAAAATCCTTGTTCCCAACACTGATAAGGACATAAAGTGTTTCTATCCCCAAGGGGGCGGGAGGCAGATTTAGCCTCTGTAGATCTACTGTAATGAATATCAATGGCAGGGAATGGGGCTGCTCCCGTCCCTTTGGGCCTCTGGTTACTTTTCCTCTCTCTGCTGCTGTCAGAACTGCGACAGGGACACTATGCATGAAAATGCGAGGCTTAATATATGGTAATGCTATGTAAACACGCGCTGATCTGAGAGGGAGGTTTGGAGGGAGAATAGATCGACGGTCGTCTGCGCTCAAAGCCGAGTCGGGGAGTATATCTCGGAGCCCAACGGTAGCCTCTGAGCACATTTATCTGGAAATGAATATGATACACTAAACAGGAAGAAGGGAGGGAGGTTTGAGGGAGTGTGTTGTTACTGCAAACTCAGCACCACCACCACCACCCCTCTCAGCTTCCTACTTATTCTTCAGCGAGATATTTCACTCTCCCTCCTCCTGCTTACCTGAGTTGAGCGGGGTTTATTCAAATTGGCATCCTCCGGGTTTGAGAGGTTACCTGAGCCCCTGTGAAAAGCAGCAAAAAAACCACGGTGGCCGTGGTGGCAGGCATTTCTGCCACACACACACCGGCCAGGGGTTGGGTTACGGTTCTGAACAGCCTGTCTGGTAGCGCCAGGGGAGGTGGGGGAGTCAGACGTGGAAGTATTGTCTATAAAGCGGTGTGGGTTTCCCAACTTGTCTGACAGCCCGACGCGAGCAACGCCGCATTCCTGAGAGGCAGAAAGGCCGAGCAGACGAGCCACCTCATCGTCTGCCGCCATTTATCAAGCTAAAAATAACCGTTTCATTCAGCAGGTCATTGTGTTTTGATTTTACACATATGCAACGAGCGACAGACGGGACAAGAGGAGGACAGTGACAGAGGGGAAAAGAGAAAAGGGAGTGCAGGAATGAGAGAAGTGTGTGTGTGTGTGTGTGTGTGTGTGTGTGTGTGTGTGTGTGTGTGTGTGTGTGTGTGTGTGTGTGTGTGTGTGATGCCATAGCCTGAGGCAGCGAGGTGGGATTTGTAAGCCCTTTGTAAGTAACAGGCACCACTCTTAGCAGGCTGAAGGTATGTTTTTGTGTGAGTAATCCGTGATGGATGTTTTAATTGAAAGCACAAGGCTTTTAAGGCTGTTTTCAGAGACCGCAGCCAACATCTGACACCTCCACTCAGACCACCACCCCCCCACCCACCCAAAACCCCACCCCTCTGTACAGTTAAACAGCTGTATGTGGCCCGGGTCATGCTCTCAGTCCACTGGCTATACAGGGAGCAGCAAATTACTCCTGACACATCCTGAACATGACATGGTGATGGAGTTTATGGAGTGGGCCCAGAGTGTTTAAAAAAAGTTTTCTTGCCCATTATATATTTAATGCACATATTCACAGATTTGTACATGTATGTTCTTACATGTATTTTAAATTAAAAAATGTTTAAGAAAAATAGCAAACAAAAACCGAGCAGAAAAAGATAAATTCAAATAACTCAAATGAAAATGCCTTAACATAAGCACATATGCACATTACAATTAATACAAATAAATACAAAAGAAAACATCTAAATGAAATATTAGTTGAACTAATAATTAAATTGTAAATAGGTAGAAATGTCCCCCCAAAAAGTTTGTTACGGTTGGAATAACTAATTTTGCTGTTATCTCAACCTTGCCTATTAAAAATGTCTATTTCAGAAACGGTAAAACCAGCCTTCTTTCAGCTTGATGGACCATTTTCAAAAAGTCTTTGTGCTGTTTTATTAGTCTTAGACTGGATTCAACTCATCGTACAATATTATGTTTTGGCTCTTTCCACGTGACATCTTATTTCAATGACAATCTAATCAATCTAATTCTATAGAAACATGCCTCATTTGTCAAAAAAGGTATAGCCTTTCTATAATGGACTCTATAATGAACTTTGTCAGTTAGATAACCCCCATAAGTCCTTACCTGTTGCTCGTGCTGAAATAGAATGTAGTTGATGCAGCAGAGCTGAGAGGCCACAGAGCAGTGAATAACTCCTGCAGCCCGGGTGGGGTCTGGGGGGAAGGCCATACATTTACAACATGATGAGCCAGGTTCAGCTGGGATTGACCTCGCTTGACCTGAAGAGGTTGACCCGAGGCTTGTCTGTATAGCACAACCTCCCCCAATCCTTCCCTGCTGACTGTACCTCACCCAAAGTTTCTGCATCCCAGTCCAAAAAATAAAGTGAGCCCATATTTAGAGAGAGAGCTTCTTGACAGTGAAGAAAGCTTTGGGAGAGGGAGGAGAGTCGGGAGAAAACTTCACAGGGATTTCTTCTTTCTCTCTCCTGTCACTAGTCGCCAATTTACCCCCCAACGCATCCAGAATCAAAACTTAATTAAAATGTTGAATAAATAAAAACAACGAAAAAAAACAAAGTTATTGAATTCTGAACCCTTTGATAGATGTATCCCCCCCAACCCCAGAATAATGCAAAATAAGATTTAATAACACCTTTCATATGTAGAGTACAAAGCCGGCTATTTGCATTAAAGTGTAAATCGGCGTCAGGGAAAGGCAGTGTGCCTCTAAGCTTATTGATGTTCAGTTCTGAGCAGCCGGGCGGCATTGTTTCATGCCGAAGCTTGACGGATGTCAAGGTGATTATAGTTTAGATCACCCGTATGAAGACAACGTTTTGAAATGGTAAAATACAGACAGGCAACACAAAAGCCTTCAAATGTTTGTTTTACTGGGAGGGGAAGAATGGAGAGTGAAAAACTCCCACTGAGTTTCAGTGTTCGCTCATAATTCACACAGAGGATGGATAACTCCAGCTCTGTTCAAACAATCTGACAATTTGGTGAATTCTTCTGACGGGCACAAAGTCCTTCTGCGAAAACCATTACTGAATGGCATGACAATGAGCAGGAAAGGTACAAGGGATTGTTGCATTAGCCCTATCTGCCCCCCCACCTTCACCTCTGTTTGAAAGTAAGCCATGAGGCAGGAAACAGAACGAGCCAGAAAAGTTTGTTAGTTTACACTTTGACACTTTGAAGGGTAAAAAGAGAAGAGTCCTGAGTGGAGGGACTTTAACATGCCTGACAAAAACACTTTATTTTTTATTTTTCTGCTAATCATTTATTAATTTGAGGTGCCTTAAGAGTGATGATGCTATCTCACTAAAGTACAATGTATAGATATTTTTTAGACAAAAACAAAATACAGAAGCAGACGGACAATCCCAACAGAAATTAATAAAGCATTTTAGAATTGATACAAACATGTTTATAGCCGTTTGGTCTTTGGTTTGAAAAGTTTTCATTGTTTTGATTATTTTAGCTTCTATTTTCATAGATATACAGAGGGGCACTTGAAAACTATTTTGCAGTTTTTTGGGGGTATAAAAATAATTGCATCAACTTATAAATGGCAATAGTATGTATTCACAGAGAAGTTGCCCACGCCATGACCTCAGTGGTGGTACGGACTTCCGACTGTCACACTGACTTCTGTTCTTAGAGAATGAGAGCTTTAGCCCCAGGCTGCAGCTGTACTTATGTAATTATTCCTTATCCGTCCTCTGATGGGACTGCTAACTACGGCAGACACACCCCGCCTCCACAGGTGATTTGTGTTATGGTGTACATGCATATATGTGTGTGGTGCACTGTGCACTGCATACATGAGTACATGTTACACAGATGCCTTGAAGTAGTTTGACATAAAGTTATACTTTATATACTGAATATGTTCTACAGTCAGCTAGATGTACCCAAAATCATGGCAACTAAGGCTTTTACAGTGTTATGTAACAGCAATGCAATTAAAACTTTAAGGTAGTAATGTTCATTTTTTCAATATAGTAGCAAAACAAACATTTATCAGATAAAAAAACTCAAGTGGCATGGGTGTTACTTTAACTGTGTTGGTATAACATTCATCTGTTAAAGCAAGTTGCCGCCGTGAAAGTCAATCACACATGAAAAATTCTTTGCTATGAACGTGTTCCTTTGTATCTCCTTATTTTAATGCGTTTGCTTATTCTTTTTCGAGACCTCAATTTGACCTTAAGGGTTTGGGCTGAATTTAATTTTGTCAATGTCATAGTTCAAGTTTTGATTGTACATTATTTTCACATAGTGTGCTGCGTTTTAACCGACATGAAATATATTTTAGGACTAATGAGTACAAATTTCCCATGAAAGCAGGCTGACTTTTGGCATGCAGCCGTTATATCTACCTCAGTAGTGATGAGTACAACCTGTTGATTTACAGCACCTGTCAGTTGTGTGTGTGTGCGTGTGCACAATACTGCAGATGAACCTGGTAGATTTACGGTGCTGTCATTAAGGTATTAAGCTCCAACCTACTAAGACTTTAAAACTTCTAAACATGGACACACACACACACACACACACACACACACACACACACACACACACACACGTACGCACACCCACACGTACACACACACAGATATACACAGTACATTGATGTTTCCTCCATTTCCCTATAGATTATCATTTCTCTGCAGGAGAGTGGGAGCACTTTGTCAATTCACCACAGCTCTAAAGAAGAAAAAGAGCCCCAAAACGATCAATTTTCACTACAGAGATTTTCATATTTCCCCCCTCTTCTTTTTTCCTGGGCAAACATTTTTTTGGGGATAAAGGAGAGATGGAAGGAGCTGAAGCGAAAGGGTCTGAGGGGAGTGATGGGTAAAGGTAAAAGGAGGGAGGAAGGTGGGAGCAAAGAGGAAGAGGAGGGGGAGGTCAGGTTAGGGGTCACGTGTGCGAAAGAGATAAGACCTCCTCATTCCATTTTGACTGACAGGCCGGGGGAGGGCTCTGCAAAGCCCCCGAGACACACACCTCGCTCCATCACTCTCCCCTGCCGCTATCACACTTTCTCTAGGCCATCATTCTCTCTGTCTCTCTCTCTCTCCGCCTCTATCATCCCCTCCATCATTCTCCTCTTCCTCAGTCACCTGTTTCCAAATACACGTTCTGCTTTTATTTAGTATATCCCTTTTTTAAATCTTCAACTCCTATTGTTCTGGAGCATAGTCACATCTTCTGTCTGTATGCTCACCAGCAGGAAGCCTGCTCTCGTCTATTGTCTTTTATACAAAATGAATGTAATGTTTCTTCCTTGTATCAAACGATAGTAAAAGATGTGTTACACTTCACCTCTGCAGACAACATCATGTAGCGTCTGCTTTGTCATTTGTTTCCTCAGGCTTTATTACTTGACTTTGTTAGGACATTTCTGGTTTAAAATATTGAAAATCAACCCTAGCTTAAACAAGTAGCCCAAAGTATTCTATAGTTCTTAGATGATCTGTTGTCAACCACTGATATCAGGTAAAACTGAAAATTGAGCACACCCGATATGTTATTTGATCACACCTTGTGGCACTCGTCATCCTAAATTAAAACATACAAAATTCAAATTTGAACCAGGAAGTTAGTCTGTAAACTGTTACGGATTTTAACAATGGACAGTGTGTTAGTTTCTTGCCTCGTTGGACCTATTTTTAACATTTCCGCATCAATAGCCCAAGTTATTAATGACATGTGAGTAGGCCTACAGTGTTTTGGAAAACCATAACAAATTAAAACCAGGAAGTATGAAACTGAGTTATTCCCTATTTAAATATAATTCTAAATGAATGAGTGCTGTTCATCATGAGTCCCTTGAGTGTCTTTTAGACCTTGTACTTCAATTTTGTATGGAAACACCAGAGAGACATTTCAATCGTTGTAAAGTTATAACACTGTTTGCTATATAAATGATATCAAAACCAGGATGCTTTGCTTCTATGTTACATATAGGCCTACATTAAATGGTAAAATGAGTCATCATTATATTCATGTCCCCCTCAGTTGATCCGGACATATCAGTTTTGCGGTGTCTTGTTAATGATATGAAATAAATACAAAACACAGAAGTCACTAAATGTCAAAATAGTGGAGTTACAGAATTGTTGCTGAAAATGTGTTATACTTTTTAAATGGTTTATCTTATGGCTTCAAGATTGATTGTTTGAAATAATAATGTGATAGATAATAAGCTCTGTGTTTATGGAAGGAAGTAGACGCTCTCCATAGTTTATGATCCGTTACTGACAAGAACTTGACTGTTGAACTCTCAATATGCCCTGAAGGTGCTTCTTTTTTTTTTACTGCCAAAGCAGAAAGAAAGCGCAACGAAAAGGAAGATGCAAACAAAAGCATTGTTCCAACGAGCATTATCTTCATTTTTTAGCACTAAACAATGCATGACAATGCGCGGCAACAACAGGAGCCTTTATGGAAAGCGGCAGAATAGAGTTGAGGCCGTTGTGAGAAGTGGCAGAGGAGACGAGACAAAGCGGGATGAGAAGGACGATCTTCATTGTGGCGTCTTTTCTCATTCTGCCATGAAAGACACCGGCGAGGAGTCCTCAGGGCCGCTGCCAGCTGCAGAACAATCACACCCATGCGCTGCATCCACGCCGCCCATCCAAGCACATTAGGAGAGCATTGTCGAGGCTGTAGCTCTTCATATTCATCTCTGCTCCTCTGAATGCCTGTTCATACGTAATCATAACATCTGCCGGTATCAGAAACATCTCACGTTTGCATAACTCTTACATTCACACGCCCGCATGAGTATTTTGCACCTTCTTAAGGCGTCATTTCATTTTTTTCTTCCAAAAAGGATCGTTTAAAATAGACTTTAATCAGGGTAGATTAGATTCCGATTCAGATCTTATTGATGGAAACTGACATTTAGAGATTTTTTTCTTGGCAAAATCACACTGGTAAAACACATGCTGAATAAAGGGAGAGTATAATCTATGCACCGCTGGGTCCACAGGATTATGGCGAAAAAGAGAGACTGAGGGATGAGTGAAGGGGTGGAAAGCAATGGTGAGTAAGGGAGAGTGACGTCGAGAGAGAAGGCGATGGATGTCAGCTTCTTCTCTTTATATAAAACACCAGACGCAGCAGAGGAGGTGATTGGATTCACTTTTTAAAATGTCACCCAACATCTGTTTCATATTTATGATGGTGGCGCTGCCTCTCCGATGCCCCCTTCAACACTCTGGCGATTCTATCTCTGCCTCGGATTACCCCCACTACCCACCAATGCATAATTTATAAGGCTAATCTTTCACCAAAAGACTGCAGACAGAGGGAGAGAGGAGAGGGAGTGTGAGAGTAGGAAAAAAATGGATTATAAAGAAGAAGAAAAAAAAAAAAACTGCCACAGATTTTTTGCTGATATGTGAAGCGAATGGCTGATTTTGGAGATGATACCTTAAGTATCTCATGTAGTCATTAACAGGATTAAGTGAGTGGGCTTCTGATAAGGTAGGAAAACAATTCAGGATTCGGCACATCTTGTCCTCTTTAACCCAAACAGAGACATATCAGTGTATGTGGCCCATGTTTTTCTTTCTTGTGTAATTTGTGATGCCTTCAGATGCCGCAGATAAGCTCCGGATATCATTAATATTACTAATGATAACACTATAGCCCTCTCGTGTGGTCATGGTTGTATCATCATGCTGTGAGGGCATCATTTTTCTAGATTGGGTTAGAGGAATCTGCCATTTGCCCCTTCCTTTGTTCTCCCTATTTGACTGTTGCCATTCGTACACCCAAAGCCACAACGGAAAATGTTGACGCCTCCCTCTCGAACCAGGTGAAAAACAGGCTTTTGGTTGTCCTCTCCTACGCGCCGTCGTCTTTCCATCCGCCACATCTGACATGACAGTTTCTTTCCCCTTTTTTGCACTCCTCACTCACCCGCTCCCTTCCCCTCCCATCCGTCCCCCCCTTTCTCGTCAGCTTTATTATGAAAAGTACACAGTTTCGATAGAGTGCCCTTCTGACATTTTCGACTTATTAGCTAGTTTTCATACCGTCTTCAATCAACCTCCTTAATCCTCATAGGGAGAAGCGCTTTTTAATTCACTGATGGTCTGATAAGGGGTGCCGAGCAAAGCACCGGCAATGCTAGCAAAGCAGGCCTCGGATGAGGAGGGGAGGAAAAAAAGAGAAAGAAAACGAAAAGACGGGGGGGGAAAAAACGATTTACACGTAGATGAATCGTGCTTACAAGATGGAACCCTGGGCATTAGGAGCGGATCTGAATTTCCTATCTGTCGTTTTTTTTTTCAAACACCCCCCCCCTCAGCCGCTGCATTTGCTCAGTGTTTTTTTCCCCTCCCTCTCTCTCCCCTCCTTCTTCTCCGCCATTACCCTTGCTGATTGCAATCTTTAAGCGCCATTGGGCCCACTGCTTCTGCAGTTTTTAATCTGTCTTTAATCCCATAGATTTTAAATATTCCCCAGCTCCCGGAGACTGGAGGCAATTAACTGCCCTTCTGATGCTCTCCTTATCAGTTGCCTCCTTGTATCTCTCTGAAGCAGCCTCAAGACACTGCCAGAGCTGACAAATAATACCGCCATTTACCGCCGAGCATCCTCGGGGACTGGAAGGGAGCGCGCGGTGCAGCCACCGCCGCATTCTAAACAGGTATTTGGTAAACATATCATACAGAGGAAAGAGAGGAGGAAATATACTGCAACAACACTCCCAAAGCAATGTATGTTTGTCTGGCTGCCGTTTTGCAAGTGTGTATGTGTGTTCTCCCTCAGACCGTAGACAAAAGATTGTCCTCTAGCCCTATGCTGTTGTAAGGGGGGGCAGTGCTGTATGGGATGCATAGCCTGCTGCGTTGATAATAATACTTACAGTCTTTTCTCTGGTAACCCTCTACAGTGTTCATGCTGAGAGAAAATGAAATGAATACAACCATGTTTGAGGCTACCTGTCTCTACTGGTTTTATATTTACACTTTGTTTTGTATTTTTGTTTTGTCCTATAATGTAGAGTTGTTGTAAAGCACATGGAGACATAAATGGAGTAGTCCAATTTAGGGAGCTGGAGAGAAAAGAACAGAAAGAACATACATATGAGAGACAGATGCTGAGACATCTGCATTTATTTTATAGATAACCCTTTTGTCTACCCATAAACAATAGCTAAAGCATGATTTAGTGACTGAAGTCCCAAACTGACAGAGGGAAAAAGGTCAGCGGATGAGTACAATATATCAGGTTCAGATGGCCCGGAATGATTGGCTTTAGGACTTTCATTTACTGTAGAAGTATGATATGTTATATTACCCAAGGAAGTTGTGTATATTATCATATCAGCGAAGTAAGAATAATGTCTTTGGGTTAATTCAACATAATAGACTACATGTAATGCTAAACAAAGTTGCTGATTAAATAACCGAATGAGATGATGAAGAGGGATAGAAAGAGGTGATGTCTCTATAATAATCATAAACCGTTCATAGACCTTTGTTCTTCCTTTAAGACATCACTTAACTTCCTCTCAGCGCCATTAGCTTCTCCTTTTGAACATCACAGTGAGACCTGGTATTGGTTAGCTCAGTCTTGACCTTTGCCAAAGGGTTGGCGTTCACACGACATGGCCATGGGTTTCCTTTTTTTGCAATCTATCCAATCACTCCTCTTGATAATGGGTCCTATGGCAGTGCGATGAATGCAATCACCAGCCCGTGCACCACAATCCTGCTAACAACACCACAAGACACTGCGGCTAAGCCAAACCCGGCGGCATCAGCCAAACCGACAGATAACCATCAGCTAAGAGCTTTTGTGACATCATCAGACAGAGACGGCAACTGACTCCATGCCAGGTTAGAGAGCTGCTAATCCAAACCACAGACTACAATAACACAGACAGAGACAAAAGCAGGGAATGTGCATCATTACAAACACTCTTAAACTCTTAAGCTCTTTGTTGACCCAAACAACACCATCGCTGTAATAGAGCTTGTACCTTTTTTTTTTACGGTCATCGCTCAACAGGCACGATTGGATCAAATGATCATAACTCTCAATTTCTAATATTTCTAGCCTCTGTTGGCTCAACAAAACGTAAGACTTCACATATATGTTTTGTCCTGATCATAACCAAGTCAGACTAACCCTTTGCTTGACAGCTGCTGGCATTATCCTCCCTTCTCTAGTGTTGGATTACAGTACACACAGGCTTCTCACCATTAAAATCGCATTCAATTACTGCGAGTCAGGGAAGATTGGCGAGACAGCAGCTTTGCTAATGGGGAAGGTCGTCAAATTATGATTGCAAATGCAGTACATACGCTGGCACATGTATATAAACCGAGATAATAAAAAAAAATGTAATTCAGACTTTCTAATGCATATTTTGGTTGTGTTTTCATGGGATCTGCCACCTTGGTGCATTTCATTTCTCACGATGGAGCAGGAGTTTGGTTTTACTATATGCAGCTGAGGAAGGCATTGGCTAGGCGACCCAACAATGCACCATGGGATCATGTTCTCTTGGCCAGCCATTTCCTGCAAATGCTAACCAATCAGCTGCAAGCTTCATTTGTTTACCATCATATCTACAACAGGATGACCTCTTTCTGGCTATGCCTCAAATTGGATAAGAGGAACTGAAACTATAGTATTTGCGAAGCCATGACTACTCTCATTCACTCCTTATTGTGCATATTCTTTAATCCACTCCCACATGTGTACACTTTGTGTCCCTCTGTAAGTGTCTATGTATATATGTATGCAGGGTTCTTGTGGTTTGGGAGGTTAAGCTGCTGCTGATCTCCAAGCGTGGCCGATACCGATCCAGAGAACCACGGGTCTGAGGGGGGCCAAGGGTCCGCAGCTCAGCCCCCAAACAGGGGGCTGTGCCAGGCAGGACATAGGCCAAGAGTTGGGGATGTTGGTGGTGGAGCGGTGGCGGAAGAAGGGGAGGGACGACAACCACTCTCATCCTTTTAAAACCCTGGCACTTGGGTCACACTAGGGGGCCACCCAATTTCACAGTCTTCTACAGTATGGCTCCCTTACAGAGAAATGGAAACACAGGAAAACAACTCGAGTAAGCCTGGAAAACAAAAAATCACTTCAGTGAAAACAGTTGCATTATTTCTTCCAACGCCTTCAAAGGAATTTGCAAATAAGGTGACAGTGTTTTATTATTATTTTTATTTTTTCAAGCCACAAGTCAGAGATTGCATTTTCGGACCTCCAAAATAAAACACACTCCAGCACTTTGCTTCAAATCCAATCAAGCTCCGTTATCAGCTCCCTTCTCATCAAGGAGGGCTGCTGATGGAGGCTGGCTGGGGTGGAGGGCGGGGGGGGGCGTGTTGGGGCTAAGCCGACCCCCCAACCCCATCACCCAACCTACACCCCTTCACACACACTCACACCATACACACTACACCCGAATCTACTAACCCCCCCTACCTCCCTATACTCTCCTCCCCTGGTTTCCGTGGCGACTGCTAAGCCCGAAGTTACGGTAAAGCTGGTGTGCCGCTGAGCCCTGGGCAGGATTTGTGACAGAGAAATCACATCAGCCTATGCTGATTAACAATTCCATTCCACCCTGAGATTTATATAAAAAAACTATCTTACATTTGGCTTTTTAATAGGAACGATCGCTATCTCAAATTGAGTCCCTGCAAACTTTAATAAAGGCTACAGGGTTGAGTGGCATTTTGCATGCTGATTTAGGCCCGATTGGCGGCTTTTGATGAGAGGGAGGCTGCTATGTAAAGCGGTGCTCCTAGCGCTTTTCCACATCGCCGGTTCAAATGCGGAAGGATAAGAACATGAAAAAAAAATACCACTTCCATCTGCAATCTCTGGATTTCTCTCTGCCTTCCTCCCTCACTCTCACTCTCTTTTTTTCAGAAAATGATTGACTGTTGAATATGAATAAATGGAATAGAATGAAGCAGGAATAGAGAGACTGAGCGCCGCAGACAGAAGAGAGATGGAGGAAGAGACCGAGAGAGAGAACAGGAATAAAAGAAACCCTCTCCTGGACTCTTCTTTTTTTTTCTGGAGGTGAAAAAAAAAATCAGAAAGCCAAGGTTTTTATGCTCTCCCATTCTGATATTTGGAGAATGGTATTAGTGTAGAATATTCACAGCGTACAGAAAGGACCACGGGCGCAAGAGAGCTGGTGTGTGTATGTGGCTGGAGGAAGGAGGGGGGGGGGGGCATCAAATAAAAAAACATCGGCAGAAACACTTATCCCCTCCACCCCTCTGCTCCGGCCCCCACAAATCTACATCGGTATTAAAAAAAACTATTTATAGTAAGAGTTCAGCTTAATGGGATAATCAGCTCTATTTGTAAAGATATTGGATAATCCCAAATAGTTTATATGGGCATAGAGATTTAAAACATTTTTATTAGATATACTGCATTCCGGGGGCATTTCAGATGTCCCTCAGTTCACTGTATAAGCTGGCCGAGACAAAAGACGCTAGAAAGAGTAAATCCTAAGGCGAAGGCCAAACACTGCTGCTGCTGTGGAGTGTTTTTATGCAAACACACAGGACAGCAGAGGAGACTCCACTGTTAACTTTGTCAGCATCGACCTGCTTGGGTTTGTCACACAACACCAGCACTTCCTGTTTTAAACTGGTGTTGCACAACTCCTGGCAGTGAAGCAAATCATGTTGTTTTGCAGTTACTCGTGTTGAGATTGTATGCTTTGCCATCTAAAAAAAAAAGAAGATAAATAGTGTTTAATTCTGCTTTATTCATCAAATTACATGCAGAGTTTAGTATTACAGAACGTTCACTCTTGCCTTTACAAGAACCACTGTTGAAATAAAAAGAGAAGAGGAATAGAGTGAGAGAGGGAGGAATGGGGGAGTTAAGGGGAAGAGGGCCAATGGAAGGCATCCAACAGGATCAGTGAGTAGGGCATGCTGCCAATGCCTGGCACACACAGTCACACATACACAGTCACACACACACAGTTTATATCTGCCCCGCCTCTCTCCCTCAAGGAATCCCTCATATAGCCCGCAGGGTGGACCACATCCGTACCCCACCCCGGTCCATCAGCCAATAAGAGAGCACTGGTCTTATTGGGATGCCATTTTTCAAGTGGATAATAGCTTTAGGAAAAAAATATATTGGAGGGTGAAATCATGTAACTTAGCCAATGTAACTTAGCCAGTGTAACTTAGCCAGTGTAACACTAGCGCTGGGTCGAGAATATCCCTAGATGCAGAACTGTAAAGAACACTTTAAATTATTTTGACTATCACGCCTTCTTGTAAGAATAGCCATTAGTCAGCTTTCCAAATATCTGATGAAAGAACTGGCATCAAAAGCATCATGTGGTTTTGTTGGCTGCAAATACTAATGCCATACTGTAAGTAAAACATGTGAAAGTATAATGAGCCCAAAAGTGAGAAAATAAATTTTAATGACTAAACCTTCCATTGTACTAGTAAGATTAGCTTTGTCTCAAGTTTGTTTGCTGAGTCATAACTTCTAACAACAAAGCCATGTTCAGTCTTTTACAGGATATCTTAGACATTAAGCTTTCAGTGGCGGATGAGCTGCCTTCTTTAAGATGTCCCTTTTATAGGTCCTAAAACCCCCTTTAATTACTTATAATAGTTCTTGATAAGGTTATAGCTTTTTTTAAAGAAGCACTGGCCGCAGGCTATTTATTGGGTAATTTTCTCTCTGATTTGAAACTACGTTATTTAGCAATGTTTTGGAAGTTGCTGGTGCCAACAATATTAGTTAATTTTGTAACTATTTGACACTCAGACATTAATTGACAGCTGTAGAACTGTTATAGATATCCAGTTTGTGGGTATAAGCTTGTCAGCTTATGTAAAGCTGTGAGCTTATGTATGATAAAAACCATTGTTAAAGAACCAATCAGGGAAATGCACATCAACTATTAAAAGGAAGGACTTGTTGATGGACTAGTAATCTCCTTACAGTTTCCACATACCACCGTGAACCTAAACACAAGACCACATCTGTAATAAGCGTAACAAACCATGTCCATCCTCACAATCCATTCAAGATTCATGTACAGTTATCGCATACTGACAGCCCTTGTATCAAGAGCACAGTCAATTGATTTGCATATGGAAAAAAACCCTGTCATCACAGTAAAACCAACATAAAGAAAGCCAGAAAGCCACTGGGGTGCTAGCTCAATGCTTCCATATCAAATCAAACAGAGGACTTTAAGATGAGCTTGAAAAAGACAAGTTATGACGCCATTATCTGCACATACAAATAAATCCAAACAAAATCTGTCATCCCAAAGGAACAAATAGTAACCGGACCTTTCGCCATATGTGTGTTACACGACTCCATTAAACAAGTGGGTGCTGATGCGATATTGTTCGTATGGCCAGGGCTCTCTCATCTGTCAAGGGTTAAGTAAAAGGGTTCTTGTAGGTTAACACACATACACACTCTTACCCCTCCTTAAACTGGCCTAGGACCCTGTTGGTACGACCCCCCCCCCCCCCTCACTTTCCTTCTTTCCCTGGCCAGTGCTCTCCTCTGGCCCTGATAAGATGCTATCGGTAGCCCTCTAAGCACTTGAGAGGCACTTTAGGAGATCACTGGAGCCATTACCATGAAAAGTAAAAGATACCGGCTATATTGATGCCAGATTAATACTGACCAACATGTTATTGATTTCCGCCCCCTCCCTCTTCACCCCATATCCCCTTTATACTCCCCTTCCTTTTCTTCTTCTCTGCTCTGGACCTCTGGCAGTGATCTTATTTTCTGATGGAGCAATGTTTTGTGGCCTGGCTTGGGGAAGAGGCCTCCACCTCCTCCTCCTCCGAGGCCACTATCTACCGTTTCACAGGGCCATCCTTTAAAAGGCGCAGAGCAAAGGCTCGCTGTTATCTGCAGATGTTATTCAATTGTTACAGGACAATCTGGGCCATTAGCCGGCTGTGTTAAATAATGCATCCGCTTTTAAAAGGGACCCTTATCTCGTCTAAGCGTGTGTGTTTTTTAACATTATTAGTATAGGAGTGTAATGAAAGGTCCCTGCCTGATGGGTGCTGATATACGTCCAAGGTCTCTCTATGAACCTCTGCAACAACGACAGCAATGCATAAACAAACAGTGACCTTTTTAATGAAGCCTGGTTTTATCTCGTTTTATTAAAAAGGACAACAAGAAGCGGAAATGCTACAGACGAGATAAAAATGCATTTAAATGCGCTCGTCTAAAGGCGCAGACAATCGATCACAATGCATATACAGCCGCTTGGGAGGAAACACAGCACAGTGTGTTGCTATGAGACACAAAGAAGAGGAAGAGATCGAAGAAGAAACAGAAGGAAAGAAAGAAATATTGAAGAATGAGAAGGATGGGTAACCTTAGCAAGAGGAAACCAAATGAAGAAGAAGAGAAGAAGGCGAAAGGAAAAGGAAGGATGTGAAGGATGGGTACAGAGAGGGAAGGATGGAGGAAGGGATGGGGTTGGCGGCGGGAGAGCGATAACCGCAATGTCTTCAGTCACAGATTTACACAGGCCATTGCACTCCCATTCTCCCTGGCTCTTATCAGGGGAATTATTGAGCAGTGTGGCATACCATTAAAAATTCTGCTTAGATTTCACAAAAATCAAATTGCGCAAGGTAATGAACGCAGCCTTCAAATGGGCTCCTCACTGATACCCATTCTCAGCAGGCAGAAATACATCTCAGTCATAATTCGCTATCTTTATTGTACTTCGACACAGACTTAACTATGCTGCCAAAGCAGGGGAAAGCTTAATAATCGCCCTTGATGTTAAAGGGATGATTTTGTGGCTATTGCTTTGCAGCTGTTTCTTGCTCTTACCGCTTATATCGTCTTGATTCTCTGTTTCTCTTTCCATCTCCATCCATCACCTCCCCTTTTTTGTTCTTCTGTTTTACTCCTATCCCCCTCTTTCTTCTTTTACGTCTCCCTTTCTCTGCAGGCCACATTGTTAGCCAAGGTCAGATGGGTCAGCACAGGTTTTCACTCTTAGAATTGCCCTCTTCCAAAGCGATGTTTGCTGATGATTGAGAACTATGAATCAAGGCAAGAAACACATTTCACGGATGTCAGCCGTTTTGTTTGGATTGGCTCGTACTTCTCAAATACACACAAGCATAGACAAGCACACACCTTAATTTGTCTTCATCCTAATTTATGACTCAGACACAATAAAATATAAAGGACTGTATGTATAGAAGCAAAGCTCGGGGGGTGAGTCTGTTTCTCACATACGAGTCTTAAGACAAGGCTTCGTTGTCTGCAGTTATGAGACTGACAATAGAGTGAGGTAACACTAAAGGCATGTGGAACATTCTTCCAACAGCTCTAAACCTCAGAGTACAGTAGGACTTTCAGAATACATTGACACATAAGACGTTGACATGTGCAAATGTTAAGAAGGCATTAGAACATTGGTTAGAGAAAAGGATAGTATTCTTTGTGTATTTTGTGTAAAGGGGAATTGGGGTCGTTTCTTTGAAAAAAGGGAAACGTATTTAAAAGTTGTAAATGCTGTCAAGCTCACATTATGTGCATTAGCTTTTTAACACCATAAATTGGTGAAATGTAATACAGTTATAACCTTTTACATTTACTATCTTTTTACGGAAAAACTGTTTAAAGGTTGATGTGATTTGATATCATCTTAACTGCTGTCATTGAGGCCTCTACTTGACTCTCAAGCCTTCTCAAAGAGGACAAGTTTACATATAGCTATTGAACATGAATTGATCAAAGAAAACAGGATGTATATATATAAGGTAGCCACCATTAAAGCAAGTAATTATGCAATGGAGTAGTAATGTGCTTTGTAATGAACCACCACTTTAAAAATCTGGAGTTTATATGGAAAAGTGCATCCTACACATACTACCTCCTTAGTGCTTTTGGCCTGCACTTCATCAGTGAGTTATGCACCGCATGCATTACCAAACTGTTTATGTTATGGAACTACTCATCATTCATTGACATTTGAGCATGACAGGGCATAAACAATGACAATTAGTCAGACAAACTTTACTGCTCAGACGGATCTAGTTCCACTCAACTTAATGTCAGCCCCCTACCCCCGGCTTCATTCATCCAAAACCAAAAATAACAACCCAAAGCCCAAACACTCTCCTCTCTGTAGCTTCCTGGCACAAACTCTATCTGGCTGGCCTTTCTCTTCAGCCAGTATCATTGTGATGTGCCAAAGCGACAACTGCATGCCACGCAGATCTCGCCTTGACTCTCTTCTGTGGCTAGTTAGCCCGCTAGCGCTTTCCGCCGTCTGCCCGTCTGTTGGTCGGGTCCGTCTGTACTCTGCTGGGCTTCTCCAATCACAGGCCTTAGCCCGTGCAGCCCCTAATCCATCCATGGGCTTTACCCCACCAGCTCAGTGTAATCACACAGCTAATTCACAGGCGGACGGGAGGAAGGCAATCCGTGACGGACGTTTTTTGTGCAACTAAGAATGAGCTCCCCGGTGACCAGGGGAGGTGGTGGACTGGGAGACTGTCAATGAAGGGGCCATGAAAAGATGGCTCCGGAAAGGCGCGATGCAAGGGGAATAGATGAATAGCAGAAACGGGCTCTGAGATAGAAATAGGAAATAAGGAAAATGTTTGGAGAGTATAAAAAAGGGGACATGAATCTGTAGCAGTCTTTTGCCAAGAGAGTGTTGAAAGAGCCATTGTGAGTTGGAACAGTCTATATTACTCAATAAAGGCTGTGATGAAAGGCGAGGCTCTGTATTAATTTGGATAAGAAACCTTTGCCTCCGTGCCCCTTTTCTCTCTCGGCTCCCATCCACGACACCTCTGTGGTTTAAAGCAGTGTTCGGTTTCAGTTCAGCAAGCCAAGTCATTACATTTCAACATGTCGCACCTTTCAGAGGGGGAATTAACTAGTGCTGTTATTTCTTCATTCCACACGTGCCGGTACCCAGAGGAACAAAAAAAGAGAAAGAGGTGTCGATATTTTAACATTGTCACTTCATGCACGCTTGCACGCGTGTGCTGTGAATGTACTGCATGCCCTCTGACTGTCCTCTCCACAGTACAGCCTTCTCACTGCTAATTTCAGATGAACTAGGGAGGTGCTGGGATTGTAGCTAGGCTGTCTCCCTGATTTTACTGTCAACATCCCAGCAACAAAAGAGGGTGGATCTCTCTTTCACTTTGACATGTCAACACACTCCAACAGTCCGCAGTCATAGTGAACAGAGTGGAAACCACCGATACACTGTATAGCTTTGCATTTCATCCAGTTGAAAAAAAATACACTGGAATGGCAAGAACACAACAAAGTACCAAGCTAGTATGCAAAGCTGGTTCTCTTTTAGCTAGTTAGGAAGAGGTTATATGCAACACCTATGTCACAGTAGCCAGCGAGGAACGTGGTATGAAGCATTACTGCTATGGTTACGAGCAGTTTTAGACATCTTGCACACTGAATTATATGAATGTTGATACTTTTAATTAGAAATACGTTTAGGTGTCTCCCTGTATAGGATTGTAATGAACACCTGCCATGCATTGAAAGATATGAGAAGTTGACAAAAACTCCTGTTTTAAAAAATCGTGTTCTATTTTTCACTTCCCAGGCATTATCCCAATAATGGAAATTCAATGGAAGTTCGACTTATTGTGGGTGATTTTTTTCACAACCTACGATAAAACCCAACTTTGTCCCAACCCTAGCGCGTGCTAGCCAGCCACAAACAATTTCAACTTTTCAATGAACCAGAGGGAATGACATTGCTAATGTTGTTTTTCTTTTAGAGTATTTTAAACTAAAATACAGTCATAAAGATTTAAAGCCAAAGAGTTAAAGCCAAATAGTTAAAAGCTAAACCTATAATTTCTTCATCTTTTGAGTCATAGTTTATGTTGATTTCATTAAATGTGTTGTACTAATGAAGCTTATAAAATATTTACTAGATTTAGGAAGATTGATTTATTGACTGATCACTCCAGGCTTCTTTTGTACTCCTTACAATTACTCAATACTCTAAGGTGGTTTGCTGTGTGCTGATTGGTGGAGGGCTGCTGGAGGTGGGCGGAGCTGCATTCTTGCTGTGTTGCTACCTGTCTAAATTACTCAGGGTTGGAGATGATTTGGAGCCAAGCAACTAGGTGAGGTTTATGGGGGTAATCTGCGCTCATTAGCGGCACCCATAAGTGTTTATGTGAGGTAATTCAGTCGACCAAACTAGAGCCTGAAGGGAGAAGATCAGACCAACAGACACTGATAGGGTGAGCAGGTTCAGGTAAACTGACATTTTTATGGTTGCATTTGTGTTTATGTGTCTGTGTGTAGGCAACCCAAATCAACAGAACACAGACTTATAAAACCATCAAATACAATTTCAAGAGTTATGTAGGCTTTGATGTTAATCCTTAGAACCAACAGCCAAGCCAAATAAGTTGGAATGTCTTGTGTGTTTTTTATCATTGGGTAAAATGTGAAGGTAAGGTGTGGTGCCTAGAAGAAGATTTAATAGCATTAATTTACTAAACGATTTTAAAGAAAGTGAAGGCATATCTACAAAATCTATCTCCTTTTAAAAGAACACTACTGTTTGGAACAACTACTAATATGATATAAATGCTAAATTCAAATCTTTGACAATACAAGCTGGAATTACATTTAATAAAATAACATGCTTAAAATAATTGAGCATCAACAACAACACAACACCTTCAACAATTTCTTGCAACATAAATGTAGTTTGCTTAATTAGTCAATCAAGCCTCTTGCTTGTATCGTAGTTAAGGAATCACAACACTCTTTCCCTGCAGATACCAAAATGCACAAAGAAATGTGAGGTTGAGTGTAGGTGAGAGGAGGAAAGAAAAACTGAGAAAGAGAAACTCTTACAGTTTCAAACTGAGGATCAGGTGTTGATATTTTTCTCTCACACACTAAAACACACACACACACAGAAAAAAGGAAGCAGAGCAGGGTGGGGTGGGGGGGTCAGACCACCAGAGGAAGACGCTGCTCCAGAAGCCTTTATTAACTCCACCAACAACTCCTGCCTAAAACCACAGCTAGGTCATGAAGCACATAGTGTGAGACACACACACACACACACACACACACACACACACACACTCACACTCACACTCACAAGACGAGCGTCTGCTACCACATTGGACACCACCCAAGACTGTTGGTGGCACCTGCATTGTTGTGAGATGTTCCCTCTCATTTGGCTATAGATTCCCTCTCCAAAATAGCTGTGAGCAACCATAACACACACACACACTCTGGTTTTGGTTCCAGAGAGTGTTCAGCAGGAGACAGTGTGTATTACCTGTTTTAGTTGTGGCCAAGCTTGGGGAGGGGGGTTGGGATTAAGCTGGTGGGCTGACGTTGTGCCAACACCAAAATCAACGGTGTAAACACACACACACACACACACACACACACACACACACACACACACGTGTCCACCTTATAAGATGTTCCTTTTGTTCATGCCTGCCTCTGAATTGTGTGTGTGTGTGTGTGTGTGTGTGTGTGTGTGTGTGTGTTTACACCGTNAATGAGCGTGATTATCAATCCAAACAACGGTTACAATAATTGCGGCATTAAAGGGATGCCATCTCCCAGTCACTTCCTGTCTGGGGATGACTGACATGCAAGGGGCTTCCTGCTTCCTCTCCGAGTGAGTGGGAGTGCAGGAAAGGGCGGAGCCTCCCATGACTAATCACTGCGGTCGCTACGAGCTAATGGACTAACGAGGTTTAGTAATGTACCATGACATAATGAGATCATGCCGTTGTATAATTATATATAGTGAACGTTATAGAGGTTTGATGGGCTTGATTTAGCAGCAGAGTGATGCCTTATCAGTTGGTGTTGCTTTCAGGCAGTGTATATTTCTTCTAATTTTCTTCTAATATTTCAGGCATAAAAGGGCCTCATCTTGTGTTTCACCACCATCTCAGTTTGATGATGGAAAATATGCAAATCGTTTTTATTAATGATTGTGGAAGAGCTAAGTGAAGTGTCTTTTTGCTAATCGCTGTTCAGGGTTTTTAATGCTACTCTAAATAAGATTTAACACAAACTTCACTTTGACATTTTGACTACATTTTTGTTCCCATTGTCGTTGCTTTGGTAAACTATCTAACATGACATAAGACATGTACCCCACCGTCAGACAAAATCCCAATTCCCATGACTTTTGAAAGATTGATTTAAGACATTTTAATACCAATTAAGGCCTTATTTTTTAGATACATTAATTCAAAGCCTTTTTTTAGACTTTTTCAGAATATGCAGGAACACTGTTGCTAGAAAGTAACTTTAAAAAAAGAAGATTTTTGTGTTTTGGCATTAGCGGAGTTTTGAAAAGTTTCACAGTTTTCCCGCAGTCACCCCCTGTCTATAACCACCTGCACGCCCGCAAACTGGTTCACCGTAACCTGGCTCATCATCAACCATTATTACCCTGAGAACCAAAACAAATGAGCCCGTCGCCATCGTGCACACACAGGCTTTCTCACACATTCTGACATGTTTATACTCCAAACAGAGATTCTGAGAAAGACTCTCGTCAGCAGCCTGCCCTCATTGCTGAGCTGTCACACACACACACATGCACGCTAACATGCTAACGTGTTTTCCATCTTTTCATGCTCAACCCACTGAGGCTCACGACAGATTAGGTGTGAACGTTTAGTGCATGTGACCGGTTTGCCCGACTGTGCAGTGTGTGTTTGTCTGGAGTTTAGAGCAGTGTGTGTTGCATGTCACGCACAATACTGTCCACAGCTCTCATGATGTCATGGCGAGGCTATGGGGACTTTTGTCTCTGTCACTTGGCATCAAGGAAGTGGTTACATAGTCTTAAGCTTTTAAAAGAATGGAGAACTAACTGAAGGAACTACGTGCAAAAACACGATGAGGAAGATATTTGTTTACAGAAGTGGAGGTCACAGTATTTAGTTAAAGTGCCCATCTGGCATGTAGATGGGTAGATAAGTACACTACAACAAACAACCATTTTCTACATTCTTTAAGGGAACACACTGAAGAGCAGCGTAAGTTACTGAATGCTTTACAGGAACATGACATATAACTAATCGTAAAACAATTGTAGGCATATTACTATTAAAGTCTAGTGGTCATTATGTTCTGTTTTCCGTTCCAATAAGGACAATATATGATCATCATGAACGTTAAAATTATATTTGAAAAACACAGTCGATACAATAACAGAAACCCAGTCGTTTTCTTATTTTTGTTTGCCCTTTTTGACATATGTATGTATGGTCGGATTTACATACATAGTTATGTAAAAACTTGAAAATACTTTCTTTTTTTTTGGCCAGTTTGAATGATCCTGATAGACTGGAAGAATATTTCTGGGTTTTAAAAAAAATACACGTTTTTTTTTGCTAAATAAAACAACTGTTGAACATAACATATTCTTTGTAACACAGCCAAAAACTGATCTGTATTTTAACTCAAAATGCTTTTCTTAGAATCATACTAAATTTAAACTACAATAAGACTTCATTCCCATTAGAAGTATTGTTTGTATGTAGAAATACAGAAATGTTTAACTTGACCGCATGCCACAGTCTACCTGCTTCTACATTCTTGCTATTAGTCAAACAACCTGTCTTCCTTCTGTCTCCTCAGTGGAGTGTGGAGAGTATTGCATTACATCTGATTACCGGCTAATCTTGTTGTTCTTGGTCGGGGTTTCCTTATACGATCTGGGTGGAGATAGCGTGAGAGTTGATATGGCATCATGCTACTGTAACACTAGCAGTATGTCATACAGTAGGGACGACCCTGCCATCCATTACCCACACTCCTTCTCCTCCCCCCCCCTTTTCTGTCCTCATTATGTGTCCTCACTCTTTCACCTCTGGTTCATGTACAATGCATTACAGCCGTTGAGCAAGATGTGTCACTCGCTTGTCATCACCGCAGGTTGACAAATAACTTTCTAACTCGAGGAACAATGCTCCGTAGACTTGTGCCTGTGCTGAAAAAATAAATAGTTAACTCACGGGAACTTCAGTGGGAATTATCACACAGGAAGAACTCACATTAGAGTTGATTATATTATTATCTTTCAGTGTTTTTTGTCCCAGAATCTGCAGCTGTTTGTACTCCGCGAGACTGACAGGTACACAGTGACACATGCCAAAATACGCAGTGCGGTTGGCGCTGGTGTTGGAGGAGCCTTGTTTGATCACTTAATCCTGTAATTAGTTGGTTGTGATAGTTGTCTGGGGATGCTTGATTGCAATCACAATAGTGTTCATGCTGTGTTGTCGCTGCATAGCAACGTGGTGACACAAGCAGAGGTCAACATTTTAGCTTTGCTTTCCTGCCAAGCATTAACCTCTGGAGCTGAAAAAGTGCAATAACTGCAGTTCCTCACACGGCCACTTGAGGCTGGGTACAAAAGTGAGTCAATGTTCACGTTAAGGACGACTATATGGCAGTCCAATATGTATGCAACTCCACCTTTTAAATGATAGAGTCGCAGACCTAAACATTGTGTTCCAACAGTGTTCTCCAACCTGTGCAACCACTTGAAATGTCTTTATGCCAAGTTAAGCTGTTTGGTCATTCCAGACCTCTCGAGAAAAAAAATTATATTTTTCCAACTGATGATCCACCTCTTTACCCATTTTGGATTAGTGAGGAGTTAAGCAAATATGGCCCTTCCAAAAGCATTCCATTCAAACCTCACTTAGCAGTCCACTTGTGATTGGCTCACAGACACCTGAACACCTGAACAGACACGTGATCTAAACAGAGTGACAAACCTCATTTGTGTGGAGGGGGTTATTCACGCCTGCCAAGCGGTGGTTGACAACTGCTTCCTCTTGTGCCACTGACAGCACACAGTGTGTGGATCTGTTAGTGTTTTGTATGGCTGTTTGGAGCTAGTTGAGTATATTTTTCAAGTGACAAACTGACTTTTTGGGTGTCATGAACCTTTGAATAGATGCCTATTTTCTGTCTCCTATGGCACATCTGTTTGCGTTAGCGTGGGCTGTCTGTCGGCAAAGTGGAACAGAGTGAAAGAATATAGTGTATCTGTATGTGTAAGAAGTAGGAGTTTGTAAATTGCGTAGGTGAGAATATCAACCTCCCAACCACAACTATTTTTAGAGCCATGTCAGCTTAAACTGAAAAATGAAAAAAGTTTGCCACTTCCAGTGGTACAATCTGTCAGCCTGCACACAATTTTACCATAACAAACAAACCCCACAACAACATTACCTTCTATATAGATATGAAGCAGGTTATGTGGGAATATATTATTAAAGGGGATGTGGTTAACTTCCTAGTGGAGAAAAAATAGAGCAATACAATCCTTAATGATGTGACATGCCAAAAAGCAGCATGCTAAGACTAACAGAGGTAAACGTGATAGGGGGTTGAGCTTCTTCTGTTACAGGTTCTAATTATGTCACCATTTCCCAACATTTTCTCCCACCCCCTGGTTGCTGATTTCTACCTCATAACCTTCACCCACTCCTACCCTTCATGTGTTCTTCTCAGTACAGTAGCAGAGACGGTGAGCCACTTCAAGGAGTGTGAAAGCAGCTTTCAAAAAACTCTGCCTCTCTTCAACCTCCCCAACCAGTGTCAAAGCAGACCTTCCTCTCTCTTTCTCCCCCCTCCTCCCCCTCTCACTCCCTCACAGGAAGTTGTGGTCGAGATTTCAGCGTCGTCAAACTACTACAAGTTAATCATATTTTCTTAAAACTGCGCTTAGCAGATCTGTTCATGCAGGGGAAAGACCCATAAAAGGAAATGCCAGCTGCTGGCTTTAACAAATCTACACTATACATACTTTGATTACATTTATATTCTCTTCAATATCTCACCTCTTTGTTAACTGTTCTGGTAACCAACTTCGTTCATCGAAAACAAAAGAAAAATTATAGAAAACTAACATGTTAATTACAGCATTAAGGCATTTTTCGTGCTGTTTTTTAGCCTCTGAGACAACATTTACACGCAAACGCATACGAAAAGCAAACGAACCGAATACGACATCAAAAAACTATTCCGTCCTCACGAGACCCCTCGGGATCGCTGGAGAAGCTGAAGTAAATATACGGGGCCTGTAAGTGGTGCTGTACTCCAGCCACAAAATACACCAAAAGCAGCGAAGAAGACCCCCGAACATGGTTGCCCTTCTGTTTAAACCCCACGGTGGATTTAGCAACATGTAGTTCATGTAATTCTCCATGTACACTTGTTGCTGATGGTTGTGGTAGAGGAGCTGTAGATTTTGCACTAACATCTGTAGCATGGTCGAGCTGTAGATTTTGCACTAACATCTGTAGCAGTGAGCAGCAGAGGTGGGGAGAGGTTGGGCTATGGCTTCATCGTTATCAGGAAATGATCGTATAGGGCGTACACACGGAGCCGCTTGGCCCCCCAGAGCGTTCCGTTTGCAGATCTATCCACCTTGGGTCGTTTGCGGAGTCCGTTTCCGCGTTTCCGTTACGGCCTCGTGTGAATGAACGGGCTATACGAAAGGGAAAAGTAGCGGATACAACCGTTTGCGTTCTCGTGCAAACAGCACCTGAAACATGGAGTTTTCTGTTTTTTACCATATCAAAGTAAATATCATGGACTTTGATCTAATGGGATAGCTGTTTTTACAGTATTTTCTGACATTTGAAAGACTAAACTATAAACAGCAGAATAGTCAATGATAAAAATGATATCAAGTTGCAGCGCTAATCTCTATGTTCAAACAGTGGTCCCCATTATGACCACTCAAAAATATATATTTATTAATTAAGCTAAAGATTTACCGAATATATTTATTTCAAGAAATGTACTGAAGCTCACACAGTTTGGCTGCTGAATTCTGAACATAAGGGATGGAAAGTGAGCGTGGGGGAGAGGCAGGCAGGGAGGCAGAAGAGGTGAGCTTCAGAGAAATTAAACTAATATCACTCTCCGCCTGTAGTGGCTGATATTTCATTTACCAGCGGGGACTGAGGTGCCGCAACCCCTCCCCATCTCAACACCGCCACCACCACCTCAACCGCTATATCTGTCAGAGGCTGGCCCCGACGCTCCCCTGCAGGTGATAACAGATTAAACCTATTCCATTTCATGCCTCAGGCTCCCAAATACAATCCATGTGGGGCTCCTCCAGGCCCTGCGGCTCCCCTGTGCCCCCCCTCCGGGCCCCCCGCCCTTGGTAGAAAGCTGGCAGCGGCTGCCCCAGTCCACTGGGCTAAGCCGGCGAGATGGAGGCCTGCAAGATTATAGGCCATCTGAGGAAATTACTGTGTGTGTGTGTGTGTGTGCCGAGAATGTGTATGTGACAGTTTGTGTATGTGTGTATAATAGGGTTATGTCAGCTTAGATGGTCCATGTGCCGTATTTAACACCGTATTGCCTTCTCTTTTTCACTTATTAAAGTTTAGAAAGTATCTAGGAAGCATAATTGCGACATGCTGATTCTGAGGCCCTGCCGCAATAAATGAAGCTATCCTGCACCGCTGTGCTGATGTCTTATTTCTCAGAGTCAAGAAATGTCCACAGGATGCCGCCGAGGTGCTTCCCCGCCAGCATTCCTGCACTCCAACCAGGAACGGTGTCAGAGGAGGAAATGAGAGAAATCGAAACCCACGGAGCTTCCTCAAAAGTGGGCTTCCTGGACTCAGGAAATGGAACGGCCCCCCGGTGTTTAAAGGTAGCCCTAAGTGACCAGACCTCTCTGCTTTCCTCTCTGTGGCCTCTAAGCACACTTGGACTGACATCAAAGTGTCACACTTTAAGAGAAAACACATTAGAACAGAAAAAGCTGAATTTAAGCTGATGCAGTTGGCCTCTCTTTCTTTGCAAAAGCTCCAAGGCTCCGCAGGCAGTTCTATCACCACCTCCATCTATCCTGGTCAAGTTGTGGATGTAATTTGTCAGAAGTAGGTGTTGATGGTGGCGACAGATAAGTGGCTAAACAGCGCACCCGCTGCCAAGCCATCACTCAAATTAATTAGAGAGGCGGAACCGAGTGCAGATGTTTTAATCGGGGAATATCTGACAGGCACTTCTTGTGAATGCCTCAGTGAGCTTACACTTCAACGAGTCGTACTGAGCACAGCTTTTTGACTAGAGTTGAATGGTGGGTTAGTGCTCAAAGATGCATCTGTCAAGAGTGTCTGACAATGTCTGTCTGTCAGTCTACCACTTGGTTCCAAAAATATCTTAACAACTATTAGACAACATTCATGGTCCCTATAGGATGAATCCTAATGACATGTGAATGTTTTTGCACTAGCGCCAACATGGAGGTTGCCTTTTCAAAATTGTAGTTATATTTCTTGAAAACCTTTGGGTGGAGGATACATATTGTTGATCGCGACCACACTAAACTAAGATGTATACAATATTTTGCATTTTACCTAATAAACATGAGCATGGCAACATTTGATAAACATGATTAATTAATAATATTTACCCACTTTTTTTGCATTGAATTCTAATTTACTTTTAGTGTTTTTCAAGACTTTCCATGCCTTTGCAAGAGCCTGCATGCTGTTATTAGCTCCTAGAAAAGTTTCCTAATTTTGCCATGCATCATTGCACACGGAAAACCACTGGCTTAGCACTTTAACTCAGAAATGTAAAGTCATACTTTGTTTCAGGTGTTAAACCAAACTCTCTCTGCCTGTGCTTCTTTAAAGTTGTGCGGGTCATAAGGCTGAAGCATGCAGAGAGCTACCGTTGTAACAGAATCACGCCATGTTGAGCTTCTCTTTGCTTTTGTGAAACCGACTCTTCCTATTTTCTCTTTTCCTTTAAAGATATGCTATGCAAGAGTTACAATGCTAGTCTTGAGTAAACCTGCTCTGTGCTTCTCAACAACTTAATAGTAATTCCTCAAATGACCTCTTAAGCGCCAAAGATTACCTTATGAAATGAGAAATGCCGATTATGGCTATATTTACAACTTACTTAGCCCATACTGGATTCAGCATCCCAAAAGAGAAATACGAAAAATATAGATTTATTGCCTACTTAGGTAGCCAAGGCTGGATCATCTGTGATTATACCTTATATTCCTATTTTCAGACTGGGATATCGTAGAAAGTGTGAATTTTCATTAGGAGAGAAGAAAACGTTCAGCTGTAGTTTAAGGCCAAATTTACTTGCAATGTCCCACAAGGGAATATCTTAAATTTGGGTGTGCGTGTGGAGTTAAAAGCAAGGAGGGGGGTTAAGAAGTGAGCTCTCCACAGCTTAGCAGAACTCTTCAGACACAGAAGCAAGAAGCAAACACTCCTCTTTCCGAGAGGCTGGGCATTGATGTGGGATTGTGATGTGTAACTGCATAGCTGATGCATAACAGAGAGCGCAGAGGGAAATAGCAAAACGGAGTGAAGATTGAGGAAGAAATCAAGAAATAGAGATGTGTGTATTTATACTGTATCTCAGCTCTGCACATTGGAGTGTGTTTGTGAGTGTGATTTCTCTCATGTATCGCTCGCACTAAGAAGAGCTGGCTGATGATAAACAGGATTAGCGGATTATTAGAGGGGGCTGAGGTGTGTGTACGAGTGTGTAACGCAAAAGTGTGACAGACACGTGTGTGTTTATGTGTCTGCATGTGTTTGTTGGCACTATTTGCTTATTTTTCTCCCTCTTCCTGGTCACACCCACACTCAACTTCTTTCGGTATCAACGCATTTAAAAAAAAAACTTAAAATAGCCATCAATGCTTGACCTGTTTCCGCATCAATCCCACACATCTAGGCATGCTTCCTTTAGCCTGTACCTTTTTATATTATACTATCTGTGTCACCAACGCAGTGCTTTAGGGGAGCACTGAAAAGCGCCATGAAAGAGTAAATGAAGTCATTAACCAGACCTCCTCGTCTGCTCTCCTTCACTTTTATACCTCACATAGTCACCGCCGCCAATGTGTAGTGGCGGGGAGACTACAGCTGAATTTGCATGAAGTTAACAGAAAGGGGAAAGAAGAAAGAGCAAGGATCTATTCATTACCAGGTAATGGAGGGTGATGAAAGGGAAAGTGTGAAATAGCAGATAGAGATTTGACCGTGCATATTTAAAAGGAAGAAAGAGAAGGCCAGAGGGAGCTATCACAGCCAGTCTGTAATCAAAACGCTATCTGTTAACTAAAATTGGTCCGGCCCTGTAGGGTTGATAGAACACTTGACAGGCGGGGAAAATATGGGTTGTGAAAGAGAAACACATATCTTTACTTTCAGAAACTGCTGTTAAAGTGCTTGTGCAGAAGACAGCTGCATCTGTGTGACAAAAATGACAAGCTATGGTTGTCATATGGTTGGTGTGTGATTGGCCAATGACTTAGACGAGAAAAACAGAGGCCAGAACGCATGGACCTCTCGTCTCGTTGCATGTATTCTGTATTTATAAGTAGAAATCGGTTTATAAAAATGAGTTAGTACACAGGGCCATGGAGCACCTTTTTGTCTTGATCCTACATTTGTTGAGATTTTACAGGCCCAGTTAAGCCAATACACACTATCCATATTCCTAAAGCGCTTCATGCGCCCAACGTCTTTTTATTATAATCAAGCTAAATTCATTACAGGAACCAATTACAATGTTGTTGTTTTAATTAAAACATTACACTTAAAGTGATGTTTGTGACAGCAATCTATATGGTTAATGTGGTTTCCTTTAGAGGAAGAAAATCATTTTAACACAAGTGGTGGGAGACAGAAGCTTCCGTTTACTACTTTTTGAATGGTAATTAACCAAGGCCATTTATCTGACAATGATGCAAAGATATAAACTGATATATTGACTGAATTATCGAAGTAAAATTATATAAAAAACTATAAGTAATAGCTACCAGAATATGCACCAATATATATTTAAGGCTGTAACTCCACAAAGCCACCTCTTGGGATTGGTGGTAAAATAGAGGCTGTGCACAAATATTGACAGTCCGCTATGCTTAGGCACTTCTGTTCAAGAACACGAGCACGCACGCACACACACACACACACACACACACACACACACACACACACACACACACACACACCACACACACACACACACACACACACACACACACACACACACACACACACACACACACACACACACACACACACACACACACACACACACACACACACACACACACACACACGGGAAACCAGACTTTCAGTTGGTGGTCTTTCCTGCCTGTGCAGCACAGGTGTGTGTGTGGTGTGTGTGGTGTGTGTTTGACTCCCTCCCTGTCTTTAAGGTAACTCTTAATTAGACCACAAACCGACAACAGTGTGTGTTCTCCTGAGTGTGTTTTTCACAAGTATTTCCACTTTAACTCTCATTTCTAAGCTTTTCTGTTGAATACAAGTGTGTAAGTCTCTCAAAAGTCACAACAACAACATGCTATCAAGTACAATTGTACATTTCCAGGACACATATTTGCAGTGTGTGGGGCCTCCCGCCGACACAAACACCCGCAGTCACCCTCGCCTCTTACAGAGCATCCTGTTCACAAACACCTCGAGAGCAAGTTATTTTGTGCTCACTGGTACAAAGGAAGAATTAGGGAACTTATTTGTGTTGTAGCGTGCACTCACTTCTACAAAGGGGGAATTAGGAAGTTATTTGTGTAGCTCATGTTCACTTTTTAAGAGAGCAAGCCATCAGTGGAGCTGTTTATCTTCGCCTGTACAAAGCCAGGATTAGGGCCCTGTCTTTGAGGCCGCTCCGTAATCCCTTTATGGATGTCACCTGTCATCTCTCTCTAATCACCCTCCAACTTTCGCTCTCCCTCCATACCTCCACCTCCCTTCCTTCTGTCGGCCCCCCGCTATCTGCTCATCGCAACTGCCTTTCGCTTGTTTCTCTGGGATGGGGATGAAGAAAGGCAGGCAAAAGCGAAGAGAGTTCACGAGTGAAGGATGGGGAGAGTGAGAGATGGGGTTTAGGGAAATTGGGAGTTCACAGGAGGAAGGGAGTGAGCACACACACGGAAAAAACCCACACCCTGGCACCCAGCCTAATACCACCCAGAGGCCATGAATCTAGGTTCTCTTTCCCTCCACATCTCCATCTTTTTCTCCCCCTACCTTTTCATCGTTTCCTCCATCTCCACACCAAATTCTGTCCATCACTCTCCCACCTTTGTTGCTCTCAGTCGTGTCCTGTCAAACTCCCTACGGCGCTTCATCGGAGAGATTAGCAGGGCCTATAAAAACCTTGGTGTGTATGTCCATCTATCCATCCATCCTGTCCTATCTATCCATCTATCTCTACCCATCTCCTCTCAGCTTGCATGTTTAATGTGATGTATTTATCCTGCGTGTAATGTAAGCCGCAGCTGGCCATTAGTCAATTATGAAATTTAATCGTAACAATTATGAGAATCCATAGCGATTAACGCAGCATTTCCTCTTTCATTTACCCATGATGATTTTGCAGTGGGGCCATGGATCCTAACTTCCTTATCTCTGTCTCTTTATACCCCCACACCCCCCCCAAAATGTTTCTCCTAAAGGCAAACTTTTCATCACTCTGCCCAGTAAACCTGCCCAGACAGGACTCCTGTAAGCCAACTAATCGAAACTGTGAATGAAAGTGTGGTTTAAAGAAGCAAAGAGAAAAAAAAAGTATATCTCATTAGGCCTTGTCTGGCCTCCATCACATTAAGCCTTCTCCCTTTCTTTCTGTTTCTGGGCAGTGGAGCGGTGCAGTAGCGTGTGCGGGGCCAGGGACTGAGGAATCTGATAGGGATAAACCAATTTGCCGTCCACACAAACATCCCAGCAGGCTTACGCCCCCGCCCCGGCTCCCATTGCTCATTTAAGATGGCGGTCGGAGAGGCCAGCAATTAAGTTTTAATTAGGTGGGGTAATTATTGCCGGGCAGGAAGTATCAGACGCCAGGATGATTGTTCTCTGGCCCGAGGAGGAGGGGATGCAAGCTAATGGGGGGGTGAGGAGGCGTAGAGTGGGAGACCTTTACACCCACATATCCCCCCCACCCCCACCCACCATTCACACTGTCCATGACCTTCAGTGCTGACTGTGTGTGAAAGTTTCAGTCAATACTTTACACCAGGTGGTCACGGCACTTGTGTTACATGTTGTCTCTTTCATATGTCATATATATGTACTATTACAACACAAGCCTTTAAGTTTAATTTAGATGTTTCAAAGGAGACTTAAATGTATAAGAATCAGTAAGTAGGTTTACACATATGATGAATTTATTAGATATGTGGTGCATGCAAAGACATGGAAAGAAGAATACGTAGCAAAGCAAAATAGAATAAAAATAGGACCGTTATGAAAGCTATTAAAAAAATATATTTTAATAAATTAACTATATTTGCATATGACAAATACTATACACTGCATTTAAAGTGGAAAACTGTGCTCATTTATAAGAGGTAGTGTGGAGAAAAAATGTGTAACATGTGCAGGATTTACAATAAAACACCAAGAGGTTGTTTGCATGATGTGCATTAATGTACTGCATAATGATAAAAGTCAGAGTCAGTGGGGGGTCCCGGGCCTTGTTAATGAGGCTGGTAGCAGAGGGGAAGAGCTTTTGGTCCTGATGGAGCGCAGCCTCCTGCCAGAGGGGAGCGGGGTAAACAGTTTGTGTCCAGGGTGGGATGGGTTGGCCACAATCTTCCCTGCCCACCTCAGTGTCAATGTGACGCACAATTCTGAAAACACAAGAAAGATTTGTTAAAATTTCTGAGCTTCTGATTGATTTCATTTATTCATGATTTGTTTTCATAAATGTCATTTTGATTGACTTAAATAACAAAAAAGTCCCCCTTTCATCCTTTTGTCATCATTCAAATATTGTTTTCATTTAATATTAAAGTTTAAATTGCAAAAGGTTTATGTTTATATACAGTATAGTTTAACATGCAGCAACGTTCAAATGTATTCACATTGGTCCCTGATCAAATGGTGTTAGGTAAGCTCCTCTGCCTCTGTTGTGAACGACGGTATGTCCAGGAGCCCATTCAAACTTTTGACAAAATTCCGATTACATCAGAGTTCAGGGAAGTCAGCCAGCTTAAGTAAGTGTGTCTTTAGAGCTATTTGCCTGAATGCCAATGGACGTTTGATTGACTAAAGTAGGGAACTAGCCAAACTGTTGAGGAAATATGCAATCATCATGAGATACATACATACTGAAGTCGTGGTGATAATTCAACTGAAGACCAGGATAATAGGCCTCGTATTATGAGGCGCAGCGCAATCTTAATGAATAATATATGTATTTACAGCTAAAGATTATAAAAGGTTAACGTAAGGCCTATATTACACTGGCATTAGGTCTGAATTGTATTCAATATTGTAGATAAACATGATTTATGATAACAAAGAGCACTTTCTATTGTTGCTATGGAAGTAACAACTATCAGGATGACACTAAAGCTATCTGACTAATGCTCCATGATTTTTGAACATTATATAACATGGCAATCTTGCAAACAAAAGCAAATAAAGGCCTCCCATATGTACATATGTGTGCTTATGTACAGAAAAACCCCCTCATAAACCCTATTAGTAAGCATCATGCATTGGGGAGTGGGGGATTCACCCACAAAACCCCCTGACACCCCCTTACCATCTCTTATCAGCAGTCACCACCAACCACACACACACACACACACACACACACACACACACACACACACACACACACACACACACACACACACACACACACACACACACACACACACACACACACACACACACACACACACACACACACACACACACACACACACCACTTTACCCCTCTCAGCGCACACTAAAGGGTCTTTGAGAAGATGAGACAACAGTGTGTCAACAGCCTGTCCCTGGTTAAAAGGAAGCTGAGAGATCGACATGCCTGTTGGTTTTAGGGAATTCAGGCCACATTCTGATGTGATAATTACATAATATTTTCAGTTGTTTAAAGACAAAATACTTTAAAAAGTAAACGTGTTTTTGGAAGATGTCCTTGTTGCTCAGAAGGTTTACAAAAAACTCAACAAGAACAAAGTAAAAAGGTAAAAAGCAGAATATGTCTTCTATTTTTATTTCTCTATGATGTAAATATATAGCATTCCATGTGAAACAAAGACATTTAAAACAATGAGCCAATTCGTTTGGATGCAGAATAGATGGTCACATTTGCTCCAAGAACGTGACTTGAATATATTTTCAATTTTCTTATAAGGATGTAGGGTTTGACACTGGATGATATAAGCTGCAATTTACTCGGCAGTCTTGAATATCCACTATTAATTGTTTACATGCTAATCCTTTTCATCAGACAGTAATTGTGCATATTGTGCTTATGTCACACATTAAAAATACCAGTATGCAACATTGTGTTCATAATCAGACTACATTATAGCAGATAATATAGCAGATTATACCATGTTGAATAATGGTTAGCCACCAAGGCTTATTACCAAGGAACACTTCCCTGTTTCCATAGTATATGAAGGTGGAGGTTAAGGAAGACTAAAAGGCCAAAAGCACAGGACAGCAGAATGATAATTAGTGGATTATTTTAAACTTGAAGCATGATTCTAAGATTTGTTTACTGCAGGTTGATTATTGATTTTGGTGTCTAAAGTTTCAAAGCATTTACCAACCAGCCAATACTCTTTAAATGATTTAATCCATCATAATTCTCAGGATAAATTAAAACCCTAACCGTCCACCAGAAATTGTACCAAACTGTTCTAGAGGCCAGAATATAAACCCATATGGATATTATTCAAGTCTATTATTAGTTGTTTATTCAAATAGAGGTATTCAATAACCTGGTTTTGCCACTGAAACGTATAACTGCGCATTGCTCAAATTCAAAACCACTGATTAGATAAATCTGACATTTTTATTGGAATCTTACACGCATTAAATCATTTGGACGGCTACTGGTTTGCTCTGAACTGAATTAATTGCTCTGCTTTCATCTTCTTTTTCAGAACAATACTCATTTATTTATGCTGAATATTATGTCTGGCATGTCAATTAATTATCAGCACATTTGTTGGTAAGATTCAGCTTGTGTGTGAGTGTAATTGTGTGTGTGTGTAATTGAGTGACGTTGCCTCCGTGGGGAGCTGGGGATTGGACTGCCAGTTAGATGCAGTTTTCACGTCCTAATTGAAGTTGGTCTTTTGAAGTAATTAAGATAAGGGTGTGGAGACAAAATAATTGGTATTATGCGACAGTAATTAAGCCATGCTGTTTTTTTTTCTGCCCTAATTCAACAGCGTCGGCTTTTCTTCACAAACAATGTGAAAGAAGCTGTTGTGTTGACTCGGCACTTTGCTTTCATCTCAGTTTGTGTTTTTAACTGTGGACCTCAGATCACCTTACAGACAGCAGGAACACACACATGTGATAATAATACACCACCAGTGTATTAGATAAACATTAGTGTAGTCAAGTACAACAACAAATCCATCCTTTAATGCATTATAATGTTACTATTCTGTCTACTGCATTTATGGCAGTGGGAAAACATTGAGAAACTGCAATCTATAACCACACACACACACACACACACACACACACACACACACACACACACACACACACACACACACACACACACACACACACACACACACACACACACACACACACGGCTAATCTCGTCGCGCCTCGGAACCCAATTAAAAAAACAGAGATGTGTGGCTGCCAACATCAGGAATCTAATCACATTCCAGGAAAAAGGCGCGTAATTTCTCTGGCTTTCTGCTGGGGTCGAGATAGAGATTGAGAGTACAGGCAGCAGGACGGGCACAGCTCATCACACTCGGGCCCCTGAGGTAGGCCTGAAGGGTGTATCTACGTGTTTGTGTGTGTTAGTATGATGGTGAAGGGGAAAAAATGAAGCGGTTATAGGCTCAGAAACGTTGCCAAAATAAAAAAGACTGAATTAACAACAACGAAGCATTAATCCATCTCACCGCCCCACCAGGCAACAATAGCTCCAGAAACATACACATTAAGTGAATGGGGACCAACATGCCATGTTATAGTTGTAAGTGGTAGTAGATATGGACATGTGTATGCCAGAGAGCATGCTGCTTCTAAAAAGACCATTACGATCTGGAAATAAAACCTAAACAACTTACATAACTAAAAACCAACTGGATTCCTCTTTTTCTATTATCTACGCTCAGCTACAACCAGTCTTCACTATCATTTGATTGGTTAACCACTCTCAACGTGTGATGATGGATAGGACAAATTGATCAAATAAATTATACTTTGAAGATTTATTCCTTAATGGTTTTAATCTATATTTTAGAATTGGTAAGTACTATGAAATAAAGACACTGTTAAAGTCTTGTTCTGATTGAATAAACACACTGTTCATGATGGAAGAGTCCTTAAACCACAAATGCTTTTGGCCCAAGCAGGCACAGACTTGCTGGTTTCTAGAACTTAGTCATGATGACCGAATGACTGCTTATTGACCTGAGATCATGCAGGGACTTCTCACTGTCTCGGAGAAGCATATAGTCAAGAGCTGCCTGGATTTGGGGTCGCTCTGCAGCTCAGGTGGGGGGGGATTTGGAGAGGTTTGTAGTGGTTGTGGGGGGCGGGGGGTGGTGGTAAAGGTGGTCAGTTC